>NC_092739.1:174194681-174437181 GCF_047496795.1 Chiloscyllium punctatum
CTGTGTGTCAGTGTGAGGGACTGTCTGTCAGTGTGAGAGTCTCAGTGTGGGCATGACTGTGTGTCAGTGTGAGGGAGTGTCTGTCAGTGTGAGAGTCTCAGTGTGAGGATGACTGTGTGTCAGTGTGAGGGAGTGTCTGTCAGTGTGAGAGTCTCAATGTGGGGATGACTGTGTTACAGTGTGGAGGAGTGTCTGTCTGTGTGACAGTCTCAGTGTGAGGATGACTGTGTGTCAGTGTGAAGGAGTGTCTGTCAGTGTGAGAGTCTCAGTGTGGGGATGACTGTGTGTCAGTGTGAGGGAGTGTCTGTCTGTGTGACAGTCTCAGTGTGAGGATGACTGTGTGTCAGTGTGAAGGAGTGTCTGTCAGTGTGAGAGTCTCAGTGTGGGGATGACTGTGTCAGTGTGAGGGAATGTCTGTCACTGTGAGTGTCTCAGTGTGGGGATGACTGTGTTACAGTGTGAGAGTCTCAGTGTGGGGATGACTGTGTGTCAGTGTGAGGGAGTGTCTGTCAGTGTGAGAGTCTCAGTGTGGGGATGACTGTGTGTCAGTGTGAGGGAGTGTCTGTCAGTGTGAGAGTCTCAGTGTGGGGATGACTGTGTGTCAGTGTGAGGGACTGTCTGTCAGTGTCGATATAGCATGAATATTGATGTTGGTTTCTCCAGGGTGAGGGAGTACAACACCCAGGGCTTTGATTTGAGCAGAGATGGGAACGATTGCCATGGGACCTGACGGCAACATTTCCACAGAGAGGATGGTGTTATAGCGGAACATACTGCCAGAGGAAGTGGGAGAGCCAGGTCCGATGATAACATTTGATAGACAATTGGACAGGTACATGGACAGGATTGGTTCAGAGGGATAGGGACCAAACGCAGGCAAATAGGACCAGGTCAGTTTAGGAACCGCAACTGGCCTGGATGGGTTGGGCTGAAGGGCCTGATTCTGTGATGTATGACTCTGTGACTCTGTGTGTGTGTGAGTGGGTGAGTGTGAGTGTGTGTGTGTGTGTGTGTGTGGGTGGGTGTGTGTGTGAGTGTGTGTGTGTAGAGATTGTGTATCACTCTGTGTCACTGAGCCTGCATTCAATGTAGACATTGTCTGATTAACCTCCTGAATAGTCAGTCGAGAGAGGCTGGTCGAGTTTGACCACTTACCTGCAGCACGACTGGTTTGTCCTTGTGCAGCTGTGGAAGGGAGTGCAGCTTCTGTTGTCTCCAGCCCAGCTCCTGGGGGAAGTTAGGAACAGAACAATACTCAGAAAGCTGGTGCTTTTTATTTCTAAAAGCTGTTCCTTGGCTCAAGGATACTGTGTCCTTGATTGTTATTGAAGGATATATAAACCAGAATGGTTTTGTCCAGAATGAAAAGGAATTTGAGTGGACCTTTGTTTCTATGTAAACAGATGGGATGTCAGGCCAAAGTGGTCACGTTTGAGAAGTGACCTGTATAATGAAAGGGGAGTGGTCAGCTCTCGAGCTGGGCAGTTCTCGTTCAGTCCGGAACTGAGTGGGAGTTCAACAGTGAGCCGAGTGGAAACAAACTCTCTCTCCTTCGGTCCTTCTAACGTCAACCTGTAAGCAGCTGTTCCATTCATTTATACTGGTTTTTAAGGGGGTTTGCTTATTGGGACTGTTGTGTGTATTCGGAACAGCATAATTAAGTTCTGGTTTGGAGAGACTGAGTCTTGGGGGGGTTCTTTATTCTGTTCTTTGTGTTTGATGGTGTCATTTTGTGAATAAAGTTTTGTCTATTTTAAAATCTAGTAGTCAATCTAGCTAACTGACTCCCAGCAATTTTCCCTGGAGCCTTACTGAAACAAATTGCAAAGTTCAGGTCAGGGACTGCCTGCTTAAGAATGTGCTGAGTGCTCTGGCCTAGTCCATTATAGATTGGGAGCTCTTTGCGGGAGTTTAAACAGCAAGAGGTTGGTGTGAGGGTCTGTATTTCGGGTTTTGGTTTGGTTGTATAGACAAAGCTTGTGATAGGAATGGCTCTTTCAGTCGCCAAGAGTTTTCTGGATGTGGATGCAGTGACATTGGAAGTTTTGCAAAAAGTGAATCAGACCAAGCTGCAGGAATGAGCAGAGAAGCTGGAATTGGAACAGCCTGCTTCTGTGAGGGAAGGAGAGAGAATTACAGCAGTAGGTCACATTTAAAACTGCTGCAGAAACTATCAGAATAGATAGAGATGGCAAGGATTCAAGTACAAATACAGCAGCTTGAGTTCGAGGCGAGAGATAAGGAAAGGGCAGCAGAAATGAAACACTTTGAGTTACGATTAAAAGTAGAAGAGAGGGAAAAAGAGAGAGCAGAGAAAGAAAGTGAGAGTGAGCTTTTGAATTTCAAAAACTGGCACTTAAAAAGGAAAGTCAGTTTAAAAGGCTGAGGGTAGGCTCAGTGAGAAACAGAGTGAGGATGAGCAAGCCCAGTGAGGAACTGTTTAAGTATGTTCAAGCATCACCTACATTGATTGAGAAGGATGTGGAAGCCTTTTTCATCTCATTTGAAAAGGTGGCTAAATAAATGCAGTGGCCAGTGGCAGTGTGGGTTTTGTTGATCCAAACAAAACTTGTAGGTCGGGCTAGTGAGGTACTTGCATCACTATCAGAGGAGGTGTCTGGGGAATATGAGGAGGTGAAAAAGCCATCTTAAGTCCATATGAGTTTGTACCAGAAACCTCGAGACAACGTTTCAGCAATCGAAGGAGGGATCCTGGTCAAAGCGATCTTGAGTTTGAAAGGACCAAACAAAGTAATTTCGAAGATGGATAAGAGCTTTAACAATCAAGCAAACCTATGATGCCCTTAGAGAGGTAATTATTTTGGAGAAAATCAAAAGTTCACTGCCTGAGGTAGTGCAAACTCATGTGGAAGAGCAGAGAGTTAAAACAGCAGGATTCACAGCTGAAGGGACCGATGATTATGAATATAGAACATAGAACAAAGAATATTACAGCGCAGTACAGGCCCTTCGGCCCTCAATGTTACACCGACCTGTCATACCAATCTGAAGCCCATCTAACCTACACTATTCCATGTACGTCCATATGTTTGTAAAGTTGGTGAATCTACGACCGTTTAGGCAAAGCATTCCATACCCTTTACTCTCTGAGTAAAGAAACTACCTCTGACATCTGTCCTATATCTATCACCCCTCAATTTAAAGCTATGCCCCCTCGTGCTCACTGTTCCCATACTTGGAAAAAGTCTCTCCCTGTCCACCCTATCTAACCCTCTGATTATCTTATATGTCTCTATTAGGTCACCTCTCAACCTTCTTCTCTCTAACGAAAGCAGCCTCAAGTCCCTGAGCCTTTCCTCGTAAGACCTTCCCTCCAAACCAGGCAACACCCGAGTAAATCTCCTCTGCACCCTTTCCAAAGCTTCCACATCCTTATAATGCGGTGACCAGAACTGTCCACAATACTTCAAGTGCGGCCACACCAGAGTTTTGTACAGCTGCAGCATAACCTTATGGTTCCGGAACTTGATCCCTCTATTAATAAAAGCTTAAACACTGTATATGCCTTCTTAACAACCCTGTCAACCTGGGTGGAAACTTTCAAGGATCTGTGTACCTGGACACCGAGATCTCTCTGCTCATTTACACTACCAAGAATCCTACCATTAGCCCAGTACTTTGCATTCCGGTTACTCCGACCAAAGTGAATCACCTCACACTTGTCCCCATTAAACTCCATTTGCCACCTCTCAGCCCAGCTCTGCAGCTTATCTATGTCTCTCTGTAACCTACAAGATCCTTCATCACTATCCACAACTCCACCGACCATAGTGTCGTCTGCAAATTTACTAACCCACCCTTCTGCACCCTCATCCAGGTCGTTTATAAAAATGACGAACAGCAGTGGACCCAACACCGACCCTTGTGTACACCACTGGGAACTGGACTCCATCTTCCGTAATTACACCGGCACCACTCCCCACCTCTTCCTCCGCTACATTGATGACTGCATTGGCGCCACCTCGTGCTCCCGCGAGGAGGTTGAGCAATTCATCAACTTCACCAACACATTCCACCCTGACCTTAAATTTACCTGGACCATCTCTGACACCTCCCTCCCCTTCCTGGACCTCTCCATCTCCATTAATGACGACCGACTTGACACTGACATTTTTTACAAACCCACCGACTCCCACAGCTACCTGGATTACACCTCTTCCCACCCTATCTCTTGCAAAAATGCCATCCCGTATTCCCAATTCCTACACCTCCGCCGGATCTGCTCCCAGGAGGACCAGTTCCACCACAGAACACACCAGATGGCCTCCTTCTTTAGAGACCGCAATTTCCCTTCCCACGTGGTTAAAGATGCCCTCCAACGCATCTCGTCTACATCCCGCACCTCGACCCTCAGACCCCACCCCTCCAACCGTAACAAGGACAGAACCCCCCTGGTGCTCACCTTCCACCCTACCAACATTCGCATAAACCAAATCATCCGCCGACATTTCCGCCACCTCCAAAAAGACCCCACCACCAGGGATATATTTCCCTCCCCACCCCTTTCCGCCTTCCGCAAAGACTGTTCCCTCCGTGACTACCTGGTCAGGTCCACACCCCCCTACGGCCCACCCTCCCATTCTGGCACTTTCCCCTGCCATCCGCAGGAACTGTAAAACCTGTGCCCACACCTCCTCCCTCACCTCTATCCAAGGCCCTAAAGGAGCCTTCCACATCCATCAAAGTTTCACCTGCACATCCACTAATATCATTTATTGTATCCGTTGCTCCCGATGTGGTCTCCTCTACATTGGGGAGACTGGGTGCCTCCTAGCAGAGCGCTTTAGGGAACATCTCCGGGACCCCCGCACCAATCAACCAAACCGCCCCGTGGCCCAACATTTCAACTCCCCCTCCCACTCTGCCGAGGACATGGAGGTCCTGGGCCTCCTTCACCGCCGCTCCCTCACCACCAGACGCCTGGAGGAAGAACGCCTCATCTTCTGCCTCGGAACACTTCAACCCCAGGGCATCAATGTGGACTTCAACAGCTTCCTCATTTCCCCTTCCCCCACCTCACCCTAGTTCTAAACTTCCAGCTCAGTTACTGTCTCCTTGACTTGTCCGGACTTGTCCTACCTGCCTATCTCCTTTTCCACCTATCCACTCCACCCTCTCCTCCTTGACCTATCACCTTCATCCCCTCCCCCACTCACCCATTGTACTCTATGCTACTCTCTCCCCACCCCCACCCTCCTCTAGCTTATCTCTCCACGCTTCAGGCTCACTGCCTTTATTCCTGATGAAGGGCTTTTGCCCGAAACGTCGATTTCGAAGCTACTTGGATGCTGCCTGAACTGCTGTGCTCTTCCAGCACCACTAATCCAGGATGAACATTTCCCATCAACCACCACCTTTCAGCAAGCCAATTATTGATCCAAACTGCTATGTCTCCCACAATCCCATTCCTCCATATTTTGTATAATAGCCTACTGTGGGGAACCTTATCGAACGCCTTGCTGGAATCCATATACACCACATAAACCGGTTTACCCTCATCTACCTGTTTGGTCACCTTCTCAAAGAACTCAATAAGGTTTGTGAGGCACGACTTACCCTTCACAAAACCGTGCTGACTATCCCTAATCAACTTGTTCTTTTCTAGATGATTATAAATCCTATCTCTTATAATAATTTCCAACATTTTACCAACAACTGTAGTAAAGCTCACTGGTCTATAATTACCAGGGTTGCCTCTACTCCCCTTCTTGAACAGGGGAACCACATTTGCTATCCTCCAGTCTTCTGACACTATTCCTGCAGACAATGACGATTTAAAGATGAATGCCAAAAGCTCGGCAATCTCCTCCGTGGCTGCCCAGAGGATCCTAGGATAAATCCCATCTGGCCCAGGGGACTTATCTATTTTCACACTCTGCAGGATTTCGAATACCCCTTTCTTTGTGAACCTCAATCCCACTTAGTCTAGTAGCCTGTATCTCAGTATTCTCCTTGACAACATTGTCGTTTTCTAGAGTGAATACTGTCGAAAAATATTCATTTAATGCTTCTCCTATCTCCTCTGACTCCACACACAACTTCCCACTGCGATCCTTGATTGGCCCTAATCTTACTCTCATCATTCTTTTATTCCTTAAATGCCTATAGAAAGTCTTAGGGTTTACCCTGATCCTATCCGCCAACAACTTCCCATGTCTCCTCCTGGCTCTTCTGAGCTCTCTCTTTAGGTCTTTCCTGGCTACCTTGTGACCCTCAAGCGCCCTAACTGAGCCTTCACATCTCATCCTAACATAAGCCTTCTTCTTCCTCTTGACCAGAGATTCCACTTCCTTCGTAAACCACGGTTCCTGTGCTCTACAGCATCCTCCCTGCCTGACAGGTATATACATATCTTGGACACACAAGAGCTTTTCCTTGAATAAGCTCCACATTTCTGATGTGCCCATCCCCTGCAAACTCCTTCCCCATCCTATGCTTCCTAAATCTTGCCTAATCACATCGTAATTGCCTTTCTCCCAGCTGTAACTCTTGCCCAGTGGTATACACCTATCCCTTTCTATCACTAAAGTAAACATAACAGAATTGTGATCGCTATCACCAAAGTGCTCACCTACCTCCAAATCTAACACCTGGCCGGGCTCATTACCCAGTACTAAATCTAACGTGGTTTCACCCCTTGTTGGCCTGTCTACATACTGTGTCAGGAAGCCCTCCTGCACACACTGGACAAAAACTGACCCATCTATAGTACTCGTACTATAGTGTTCCCAGTCAATATTTGGAAAGTTGAAGTTCCCCATGACAACTACCCTGCCTCTCTCACTCCTATCGAGAATCATCTTTGCTATCCTTTCCTCTACATCTGTGGAACCATTCGGAGGCCAATAGAAAACTCCCAACAGGGTGACCTCTCCTTTCCTGTTTCTAACCTCAGCTGATACTACCTCAGTTGACGAGTCCCCAAACATCCTTTCTACAACTGTAACACTGTCCTTGACCAACAATGCCACACCTCCCCCTCTTTTACCATCTTCTCTGTTCTTACTGAAACATTTAAATTCTGGAACCTGCAACAACCATTCCTGACCCTGCTCTATCCAAGTCTCCGAAATGGCCACAATATCGGAATCCCAGGTACCAACCCATGCTGCAAGTTCACCCACCTTATTCCGGATGCTCCTGGCGTTGAAGTAGACACACTTCAAACCAACTTCTTGCTTGCCGGTGCCATCTTTCAACACTGAAACTTGATTTTGGAGCTCCCAACTCTCAACCTTTTCTATACTCAAACTACAATTTGGTTCCCATCCCCCTGCTGGATTAGTTTAAACCCATCCCAATAGCCTTAGTGAATTTCCCCCCAGGATATTGGTACCCCTCTGGTTCAGATGAAGACCATCCTGTTTGTAGAGGTCCCACCTACCCCAGAAAGAGCCCCAATTATCCAAGAATCCAAAACCCTTCCTCCTGCGCCATCCCTGTAGCCACGTGTTCCACTCCTCTCTCTCCCTATTCCTTGCCTCACTAGCACGTGGCACGGGCAACAAACCAGAGACAACAACTCTGTTCGTCCTAGCTCTAAGCTTCCACCCTAGCTCGCTGAATTTCTGCCTTAAATCCCCATCCCTTTTCTGACCTACGTTGTTAGTGCCTATTTGGACCACAACTTGGGGCTGCTCGCCCTTCCCCTCAAGGATCCCAAAAACATGATCCGAGACATCACGAACCCTGGTATCTGGGAGGCAACACACTAACCATGAGTCTCTCTCATTCCCACAGAACCTCCTATCTATCCCCCTAACTATGGAGTCCCCAATGACTAACACTCTGCTCCTCTCCCCCCTTCCCCAGAGACCTGTACCCCATTGCTTACCCCTGGTAAGTCCCCCCCAACAGTATCCAAAACAGTATACATGTTATTGAGGGGAACACCCACAGGGGATCCCTGCACTGCCTGCTGGTTCCCTTTCTGTCCCCTGACTGTAACCCCATCTGCCTTTTTCTTGTACCTGAGGAGTGACTACCTCCCTGTAACTCCTCTCAATAACCCCCTCCACCTCCCGAATGATCTGAAGTTCATCCAGCTCCAGCTCCAGTTCCCTAACGTGGTTTTTGAGGAGCTGGAGTTGGGTTCATTTCCCACAGATGTAGCCAGCAGGGACACTAGTGGTGACCCTTACCTCCCACATTCTGCAGGAGGAACATTCAACTGCCCAAACCTCCATTCCCACCATTCTAAATTCCCAAAGGGACTGTAGAAAAATAAAGAATAAAAAAGCCTAGTTTCCAATCTGGCGCACAGAACCTTTTTTTTGAATTGAGGAGGAGGATGGGTGGGAGACACTACCCGAGGAGTGTTTCAGGTAACCCAACCACCCAAATAGATGACTTCCCAGAAGTCCTTCGCTCCTCCCTCGTACCTCTCGGCAAATTATGAGCTGGTTCACGGTTTGGCTTCCAAAACCAATTTCAGTCCCTGAGGGATAGAAATTGGGGCAAAGAGAAATTCTTACATGGAAAGGGAAAGGTAGATCTCAGTGAAGATCATAAGGAGAACTTAGCACAGGGTAAGAAAGAAACCCTTGAGGGGGACAAAGAAATTAAAAAGCTCCAGTGTTTACATTGTAATAAAATGGGCCAACACAAAATCACAGTGTTGGTGGGCAAGGAGAAAGCCAGATGGAGGAAAACCAGACAAGCCTGGGAATTTTGTTGGACTAGTAACAAAAGCACAAGGGAAGTGAGACAACTGCCTCAGAGCGTACAAGATGGTCAGAGGTTTGTTAAGGAGGAAGTGCCAGATCTGCTTAAAAAATATCCATGCAAGGGTCAAGTTTATTCACACAGGGCCAGGAGCAGTAGGTTACAATATGAAGGGACACAGGATCCTCTCTGTGTGTAATGCTGAGGGATGAGGAGATATGTACTCCTGAGGGACTATTGCCAGAAAAGGTGCTGCTAACAGGAATTCATGATGAGACAAAAAATGCTCAATTATGTAAAGGAAGCTGGAGAGTCCAGAGAAGATTGGAGAATTTGTGGTAGGAGTACTGGACATACTCTCAGCTCCATCAGCTGATTCATCGGTAGGCGTGCTGCCTACTCTAGTTGAAAAGCCAGTGGAGACACAGGCACCTGAAGACATGAAGAATGTTTTTCCAGGAATTTTCCCTGATTGTGTGATCACCAAATCACAGAGTCACAAGCTGATGCAGGAAAGATCAAAAGGCACAGATAAGGAAGCTGACATTGTGTTATCCTAAACTTGCTTTGATCAGATAAGTGGGACAGAGAAGGAGCACATAGGTAAACATGCCAGTATCTTTAGCTCGATTGAGATGATTGAATTACAGCAGAAAGAGAAGGAGTTCAAACAGTTCTATCAAATGGCATTTACAGAGAAGGAGAGTGAATACATCCCTGTATGTTATTACTTAACAAAGATGGTTTGATGAGTAAATGGAGACCATCACACATTCAAGCAGATGGGAAATGGGCAGAAGTGTACAGAAAGGAGGCGCTGCGAGTGACACATGAGCTACCACTTGGAGGTCATTTCGGGGTGAGGAAAACACAGGCTCAAGTCCAAAGGCATTTTCACTGGCCTGGGCCGCACAAGGATATAGTTGAATTTTGCTCGACGTGTCATACAGGTCAGCTAATCCGAAAACCACAGGCAGTAATAAAACCTGCAGCTGTAATATCTACTCCAGCATTTGAGGAACCTTTCACAAGAGTCTTGATTGGTTATGTCAGTCCCCTACCTCAAACAAAAAGCGGAAGTAAGTATTTATTATCAATAATGAATGTGTCGACTAGATTTCCAGAGGCAATCCCATTACGCAACATCACAGCTAAAAGAGGCAGAGAAGAATTACTTACACTTTTTACTCAATACTGACTGCCAATAGATACTTAACTAATTCCAGACAAAAAAAACAAAAAAACTACGGTTGCTGAAATCTGAAACAAAAACAGAAGTTGTTGGAAAAACTCAGCAGGTCTGACAGCATCTGTGAGGAGAAGTCAGAGTGCACATTTCGGGTCCAGTGATCTTTCCCCAGAACACCTGAAGAAAGCTGACAGGAAATTTGATAAAGTTTTTCAAAATCACGAGAGGTTTGGAGAGAGAAGATGGAGAGAAACTATTCCCAGTTGTAAAAGAATCAAGAACAAGACGGCACAGAGTTGAAGTGATTTGCAAAAACAGCAAAAGCACCATGGGAAAAATCTTTTTGACACAACAGGAGGTGAGGGCCGGGAATACACAACCTGCAAGTGCCATGGAGGAAGGATGAGGACGGTATGAGGTGTTGTTTGAATTGGAACAATGTGCCAGGCTTCAAAGAGGCAGCAGCAGAATGGCACTAAGTCAGAATGATTGGCAGAGAGCTAGCACTAGCACGATGGGCTGAATAGCCTTTTCTGTGCTGCAACAATGCTGAGATTCTGTGACTAACCTGTGGAAAAGCCAGTCTTGGATGGAGGGTGGAGGTCCATCACCTGCCTTGCTCAACTCAAAGAGACCTTCACAAACCACAGGGTTTCTGGACAGACAACAGGTCAACATCTCTCACTGAGTTGGTGCAATGATTCATTACAACCCAGTGATGGTCTCATCCAGCATGGAATCCCACTGTGCACCTCACAACCCAGCACAGCACAGGAGGACACTACTGAACAACGAGGGGTTTACAACATACATCCATGGACATGGGCATTGCTGCTTGAGCCAGCATTTACCACACATGCCAGGGTGCCCACTGACAAGGTGGGATTGAGCTGCCTGCTGGAACTGCCGCACTCCAAGTGCTGCAGGCAGGCGCACAATGTCCCCAGGGAGAGAGAGCCAGGGTTCTCACCCAGACACACTGAGTGAGCACTGAGATGTTATTGTGTGGACAATCTCTTCAACATTACACGTGCTCTGCTTGAACTCCAGTTTTGAATCTGTCTGAAGTGGAGAGGGCCCTGTGAAAGTCTCATTGCCATTACCCAGCATTCCCCAGACTGAGAATCCCAACATGCAATGGGCAGGAATAAAACATAACCCTGGGTGTGGAAAGACATCATTCATACATTCCCCCACACAGCAAAGACCATTGACTGAATGTATATGACATTTGAGAGGTTTGTTGGGGAAGATTACTAACCTGTTGTCTCTTCAGTCGTTGTCGGAGCCTCTGTTGTGGGAATTGTAGTAGTGGGTGTTGTGGCAACTGTTGGAAAGGAACAAACAGAAACAATCTCAATGAATGTGGGACCCTGTTCCTGCATTGGTGTCTCGGGAGTGTGAGGGTCAGGCTGATCACAGCTATGGGCGCAATTTTAAATCTCCTGGGTGCAGATGGCCTTGGGAATGGAACACTTGAACAACATCACAGGTTCCTGACACCTCCTTTTTCTTCATTCCCGGGATATGGGGGGGGTCACTGGATGGGCCTACATTTATTGCCTGTCCCTAATTGCCCTTGAGAAGGTGATGGTGAGCTGCCTTCTTGAACCCCCATGTCCTGGAGAGACCCTTTTGATAAGGTCCCACAGAACAGGCTCATGGGTAAAATTAAAGCACCTGTGGGAAGGGGGGAGGATATTGACACGTGTTGGGAATGGGTTGACAGACGGGAAACAGGGAGTTGGAATAATTGGGTCTTTGTCGGAGTGGCAGCCAGTGACTGGTGGGGTACCACCTGGATCTCTGCTTGGCACCAGCTAGTCACAATATATGCACATGACCTGGATGGGGGAACCAATTACAACATTTCCAATTTCACTGACAACACAAAACTGGGGGGGGGGAGGGGGGGGGGGACTGTGAATTGTGAGGAAGGGGCAAGGAGGCTTCAAGGTGATTTCAACAAGTTGAATGAGTGAGGGAACACATGGCAGATGCAGGACAACATGGTTCAATATGGAGTTAGACACTTCCGGGTGGAAATCAGAAAGGAAGGGAATTATTTAAACACTGATACCTTGGGAAGTCTGGATGGACAAAGGGGGACTTTGGGCACCAATTAATGACAGTAGACAGCGAGGCACAGCCAAGCAATGAGGAAGGTAATTTGTATATTGTCCTTCAGTGCAAGAGGATCTGGGTTCAGAGGTCAGGATGTCTTGCTGCAGTTATACAGGGCCTTGGGAGAGCACAGCTGGAGGGTTGTGTGCAGGGTTGCCCCCCACCCCCACCCCCCAGCTATGAGAGGACATAGCGATGACATTTGAGAGGTTTGTTGGAGAAGATTACTAACCTGTTGTCTCTTCAGTCGTTGTCGGAGCCTCTGTTGTGGGAATTGTAGTAGTGGGTGTTGTGGCAACTGTTGGAAAGGAACAAACAGAAACAGGGTAGAGAGGGTGCAGGGAGGGTCACCAGTCTGATACTGAGGATGGCAGGACGGTCCCATGAGGAGAGATTGGTTCACCTGGCCCTGTATTCAGTGGGGTCTGATTTAAACACACAAACAGGGCTGGACAGACTCGATGCTGGGAGGGTGTTTCCCCGGGGTGGGGAGACTAGAACCAGGGTCACAGTCTCAGGATACAGGGGAGACCATTTCGGTCTGAGATGAGGAATCAGCTCTTCACTCAAAGGGCAGGGAACGTGTGGAATTCTCTGTCACAGAGGCCGTGGTGGACAAGGCACGGAAAACATACGAGAGAGAGAGAGAGAGAGAGAGAGAAATGTCCTCAATTCTGAAGGCTTCAAAGGGTGTAGGGAGAATAGCGAATGTAACATTTTGATTGAAGACGAGACATGATGATATTGAATGGAACAGCAGGCTCGACAGGCCGAATGGCCTACTCCTGCTCCTTGTCTGGATGTTTCCCCAATACAGTTAGGGAGAGAGAGCCAGGGTTCTCACCCAGACACACTGAGCGAGCACTGAGATGTTGTTGTGTGGACAATCTCTTCAACATTACACGTGCTCTGCTTGAACTCCAGTTTTGAATCTGTCTGAAGTGGAGAGGGCCCTGTGAAAGTCTCATTACCATTACCCATCATTCCCCAGACTGAGAATCCCAACATGCAATGGGCAGGAATAAAACATAACCCTGGGTGTGGAAAGACATCATTCATACATTCCCCATATGGCAAAGACCATTGACTGAATGTGTGTGACATTTGAGAGGTTTGTTGGGGAACGTTACTAACCTGTTTTCTCTCGTCTCGGATGGATTCTTCTCCAATTTGTTGTTGTAGGAAGAGTTGTAGCTGTTAGAAAGGAACAAACAGAAACAATCTCAAAGAATGTGGGACCCTGTTCCTGCATTGGTGTCTCGGGAGTGTGAGGGTCAGGCTGAGATTAGCCTTGTTGGAGATCAGAGTCTCTCAGGACAGTCTGTGTCACCCTCATTCAGAGACTATGCCGATCTCAGTGCAATCCTTCCCAACACAGTGGAGCAGAATGTTCCCAATCCCTTTGAGTCTGTGGGACACTCAGTGGTGTGTCTGAAACACTGGGACAGCTGTTCCCAATCCCTATGAGTCTGTGGGACACTCAGTGGTGGGTCTGAAACACTGGGACAGCTGTTCCCAATCCCTATGAGTCTGTGGGACACTCAGTGGTGTGTCTGAAACACTGGGCCAGCTGTTCCCAATCCCTCTGAGTCTGTGGGACACTCAGTGGTGGGCCTGAAACACTGGGCCAGCTGTTCCCAATCCCTCTGAATCTGTGGGACACTCAGTGGTGGGCCTGAAACACTGGGCCAGCTGTTCCCAATCCCTATGAGTCTGTGGGACACTCAGTGGTGGGTCTGAAACACTGGGCCAGCTGTTCCCAAACCCTATGAGACTGTGGGACACTCAGTGGTGTGTCTGAAACACTGGGCCAGCTGTTCCCAATCCCTATGAGTCTGTGGGACACTCAGTGGTCGGTCTGAAACACTGGGCCAGCTGTTCCCAATCCCTATGAGTCTGTGGGACACTCAGTGGTGGGCCTGAAACACTGAACCAGCTGTTCCCAATTCCTATGAGTCTGTGGGACACTCAGTGGTGTGTCTGAAACACTGGGCCAGCTGTTCCCAATCCCTATGAGTCTGTGGGACACTCAGTGGTGTGTCTGAAACACTGGGCCAGCTGTTCCCAATCCCTCTGAATCTGTGGGACACTCAGTGGTGTGTCTGAAACACTGGGCCAGCTGTTCCCAATCCCTATGAGTTTGTGGGACACTCAGTGGTGTGTCTGAAACACTGGGCCAGCTGTTCCCAATCCCTATGAGTCTGTGGGACACTCAGTGATGTGTCTGAAACACTGAACCAGCTGTTCCCAATCCCTATCAGTCTCTGGGACACTCAGTGGTGTGTCTGAAACACTGGGCCAGCTGTTCCCAATCCCTATCAGTCTGTGGGACACTCAGTGGTGTGTCTGAAACACTGGGCCAGCTGTTCCCAATCCCTCTGAGTCTGTGGGACACTCAGTGGTGTGTCTGAAACACTGGGCCAGCTGTTCCCAATCCCTATGAGTCTGTGGGACACTCAGTGGTGGGTCTGAAACACTGAACCAGCTGTTCCCAATCCCTATCAGTCTGTGGGACACTCAGTGGTGTGTCTGAAACACTGGGCCAGCTGTTCCCAATCCCTATGAGTCTGTGGGACACTCAGTGGTGTGTCTGAAACACTGGGCCAGCTGTTCCCAATCCCTATCAGTCTGTGGGACACTCAGTGGTGGGTCTGAAACACTGGGCCAGCTGTTCCCAATCCCTATGAGTCTGTGGGACACTCAGTGGTGGGTCTGAAACACTGGGCCAGCTGTTCCCAATCCCTATGAGTCTGTGGGACACTCAGTGGTGGGTCTGAAACACTGGGCCAACTGTTCCCAATCCCCCTGAGTCTGTGGGACACTCAGTGGTGGGTCTCAAACACAGGGTCAGCTGTTCCCAATCCCTTTGAGTCTGTGGGACACTCAGTGGTGGGTCTGAAACACTGGGCCAGCTGTTCCCAATCCCTATGAGTCTGTGGGACACTCAGTGGTGGGTCTGAAACACTGGGACAGCTGTTCCCAATCCCTATGAGTCTGTGGGACACTCAGTGGTGTGTCTGAAACACTGGGCCAGCTGTTCCCAATCCCTATGAGTCTGTGGGACACTCAGTGGTGTGTCTCAAACACAGGGTCAGCTGTTCCCAATCCCTATCAGTCTGTGGGACACTCAGTGGTGGGTCTGAAACACTGGGCCAGCTGTTCCCAATCCCTATGAGTCTGTGGGACACTCAGTGGTGGGTCTGAAACACTGGGACAGCTGTTCCCAATCCCTATGAGTGTGTGGGACACTCAGTGGTGTGTCTGAAACACTGGGCCAGCTGTTCCCAATCCCCCTGAGTCTGTGGGACACTCAGTGGTGGGTCTGAAACACTGGGACAGCTGTTCCCAATCCCTATGAGACTGTGGGACACTCAGTGGTGTGTCTGAAACACTGGGCCAGCTGTTCCCAATCCCTATGAGTCTGTGGGACACTCAGTGGTGTGTCTGAAACACTGGGCCAGCTGTTCCCAATCCCTATGAGTCTGTGGGACACTCAGTGGTGGGTCTGAAACACTGGGACAGCTGTTCCCAATCCCTATGAGACTGTGGGACACTCAGTGGTGTGTCTGAAACACTGGGCCAGCTGTTCCCAATCCCTATGAGTCTGTGGGACACTCAGTGGTGTGTCTGAAACACTGGGCCAGCTGTTCCCAATCCCTATGAGACTGTGGGACACTCAGTGGTGTGTCTGAAACACTGGGCCAGCTGTTCCCAATCCCCCTGAGTCTGTGGGACACTCAGTGGTGTGTCTGAAACACTGGGCCAGCTGTTCCCAATCCCTATGAGACTGTGGGACACTCAGTGGTGTGTCTGAAACACTGGGCCAGCTGTTCCCAATCCCTATGAGTCTGTGGGACACTCAGTGATGTGTCTGAAACACTGGGCTAGCTGTTCCCAATCCCTATGAGTCTGTGGGACACTCAGTGGTGGGTCTGAAACACTGAACCAGCTGTTCCCAATCCCTCTGAGTCTGTGGGACACTCAGTGGTGGGTCTGAAACACTGGGCCAGCTGTTCCCAATCCCTATGAGTCTGTGGGACACTCAGTGATGTGTCTGAAACACTGGGCCAGCTGTTCCCAATCCCTATGAGTCTGTGGGACACTCAGTGATGGGTCTGAAACACTGGGCCAGCTGTTCCCAATCCGTCTGAATCTGTGGGACACTCAGTGGTGTGTCTGAAACACTGGGCCAGCTGTTCCCAATCCCTATGAGTCTGTGGGACACTCAGTGGTGGGCCTGAAACACTGAACCAGCTGTTCCCAATCCCTATGAGTCTGTGGGACACTCAGTGGTGGGTCTGAAACACTGGGCCAGCTGTTCCCAATCCCTGTGAGTTTGTGGGACACTCAGTGGTGGGTCTGAAACACTGGGCCAGCTGTTCCCAATCCCTATGAGTCTGTGGGACACTCAGTGATGTGTCTGAAACACTGAACCAGCTGTTCCCAATCCCTATCAGTCTGTGGGACACTCAGTGGTGGGTCTGAAACACTGGGCCAGCTGTTCCCAATCCCTATGAGTCTGTGGGACACTCAGTGATGTGTCTGAAACACTGAACCAGCTGTTCCCAATCCCTATCAGTCTCTGGGACACTCAGTGGTGGGTCTGAAACACTGGGCCAGCTGTTCCCAATCCCTATGAGTCTGTGGGACACTCAGTGGTGGGTCTGAAACACTGGGCCAGCTGTTCCCAATCCCTCTGAGTCTGTGGGACACTCAGTGGTGGGTCTGAAACACTGGGCCAGCTGTTCCCAATCCCTATGAGTCTGTGGGACACTCAGTGGTGTTTCTGAAACACTGGGCCAGCTGTTCCCAATCCCTATGAGTCTGTGGGACACTCAGTGGTGGGTCTGAAACACTGGGCCAGCTGTTCCCAATCCCTCTGAGTCTGTGGGACACTCAGTGGTGGGTCTGAAACACTGGGCCAGCTGTTCCCAATCCCTCTGAGTCTGTGGGACACTCAGTGGTGGGTCTGAAACACTGGGCCAGCTGTTCCCAATCCCTATGAGTCTGTGGGACACTCAGTGGTGTGTCTGAAACACTGGGCTAGCTGTTCCCAATCCCTATGAGTCTGTGGGACACTCAGTGGTGTGTCTGAAACACTGGGCCAGCTGTTCCCAATCCCTATGAGTCTGTGGGACACTCAGTGGTGTGTCTGAAACACTGGGCCAGCTGTTCCCAATCCCTATGAGTTTGTGGGACACTCAGTGGTGTGTCTCAAACACAGGGTCAGCTGTTCCCAATCCCTATGAGTCTGTGGGACACTCAGTGGTGGGTCTGAAACACTGGGCCAGCTATTCCCAATCCCTATGAGTCTGTGGGACACTCAGTGGTGTGTCTGAAACACTGGGCCAGCTGTTCCCAATCCCTATGAGTCTGTGGGACACTCAGTGGTGTGTCTCAAACACAGGGTCAGCTGTTCCCAATCCCTATGAGTCTGTGGGACACTCAGTGGTGGGTCTGAAACACTGGGCCAGCTGTTCCCAATCCCTATGAGTTTGTGGGACACTCAGTGGTGTGTCTCAAACACAGGGTCAGCTGTTCCCAATTCCTATGAGTCTGTGGGACACTCAGTGATGTGTCTGAAACACTGGGCCAGCTGTTCCCAATCCCTATCAGTCTGTGGGACACTCAGTGGTGGGTCTGAAACACTGGGCCAGCTGTTCCCAATCCCTATGAGTTTGTGGGACACTCAGTGGTGTGTCTCAAACACAGGGTCAGCTGTTCCCAATTCCTATGAGTCTGTGGGACACTCAGTGGTGGGTCTGAAACACTGGGCCAGCTGTTCCCAATCCCTATGAGTCTGTGGGACACTCAGTGGTGGGTCTGAAACACTGGGCCAGCTATTCCCAATCCCTATGAGTCTGTGGGACACTCAGTGGTGGGTCTGAAACACTGGGCCAGCTGTTCCCAATCCCTATCAGTCTGTGGGACACTCAGTTGTGTGTCTGAAACACTGGGCCAGCTGTTACCAATCCCTATGAGTCTGTGGGACACTCAGTGGTGTGTCTGAAACACTGAACCAGCTGTTCCCAATCCCTATGAGTCTGTGGGACACTCAGTGGTGGGTCTGAAACACTGGGCCAGCTGTTCCCAATCCCTATGAGTCTGTGGGACACTCAGTGATGTGTCTGAAACACTGAACCAGCTGTTCCCAATCCCTATCAGTCTGTGGGACACTCAGTGGTGTTTCTGAAACACTGGGCCAGCTGTTCCCAATCCCTATGAGTCTGTGGGACACTCAGTGGTGTGTCTGAAACAATGGGCCAGCTGTTCCCAATCCCTCTGAGTCTGTGGGACACTCAGTGGTGGGTCTGAAACACTGGGCCAGCTGTTCCCAATCCCTATGAGTCTGTGGGACACTCAGTGGTGTGTCTGAAACACTGGGCTAGCTGTTCCCAATCCCTATGAGTCTGTGGGACACTCAGTGGTGTGTCTGAAACACTGGGCCAGCTGTTCCCAATCCCTATGAGTCTGTGGGACACTCAGTGGTGTGTCTGAAACGCTGGGCCAGCTGTTCCCAATCCCTATGAGTCTGTGGGACACTCAGTGATGGGTCTGAAACACTGGGCCAGCTGTTCCCAATCCCTATGAGTCTGTGGGACACTCAGTGGTGTGTCTCAAACACAGGGTCAGCTGTTCCCAATCCCTATGAGTCTGTGGGACACTCAGTGGTGGGTCTGAAACACTGGGCCAGCTGTTCCCAATCCCTATGAGTTTGTGGGACACTCAGTGGTGTGTCTCAAACACAGGGTCAGCTGTTCCCAATCCCTATGCGTTTGTGGGACACTCAGTGGTGTGTCTCAAACACAGGGTCAGCTGTTCCCAATCCCTATCAGTCTGTGGGACACTCAGTGGTGTGTCTGAAACACTGGGCCAGTTGTTCCCAATCCCTATGAGTTTGTGGGACACTCAGTGGTGTGTCTCAAACACAGGGTCAGCTGTTCCCAATTCCTATGAGTCTGTGGGACACTCAGTGGTGTGTCTGAAACACTGGGCCAGCTGTTCCCAATCCCTATGAGTCTGTGGGACACTCAGTGGTGGGTCTGAAACACTGGGCCAGCTGTTCCCAATCCCTATGAGTCTGTGGGACACTCAGTGGTGGGTCTGAAACACTGGGCCAGCTGTTCCCAATCCCTATGAGTCTGTGGGACACTCAGTGGTGTGTCTCAAACACAGGGTCAGCTGTTCCCAATCCCTATCAGTCTGTGGGACACTCAGTGGTGTGTCTGAAACACTGGGCCAGCTGTTCCCAATCCCTATGAGTTTGTGGGACACTCAGTGGTGTGTCTCAAACACAGGGTCAGCTGTTCCCAATTCCTATGAGTCTGTGGGACACTCAGTGATGTGTCTGAAACACTGGGCCAGCTGTTCCCAATCCCTATCAGTCTGTGGGACACTCAGTGGTGTGTCTGAAACACTGGGCCAGCTATTCCCAATCCCTCTGAATCTGTGGGACACTCAGTGGTGGGTCTGAAACACTGGGCCAGCTGCTGCTGCCACTTCCTCCTGGTCTGTTCCAGTTGAAGGTCATTAAAACGCTGCTGCAGAGTTAGCTGCAGTGTCTAGGGACTCCACCTCTCTCCACTCCCCCCACCCCTGTTCCCCCAGCCCCGTGTGAGCCGGAGGCCTCTCCAGGGATGTGCTTCCCATGCTCTGTATCCACCAACGTGGAGCGGACCGAGAAAGCAGCTCATCCCCACCTTCTCCAGGACAACCCGGGCTGGGTCATAGATGTTGGCCCAGCCAGTGGCACTGCCAGGCTGCCATGGCCAGAGCAAGTTGAAGGTTCAGAGTGACCTCCTCCTGCTGGAGATTTCTGTGTTTGTCTGTTCATTCTGCAGGAGGAGTTCACACTCTCTCCAATCACTAACTCTCTTGGTCAAAGCATCAAACAAAACCTCCTTCTCCACTCCCCAACAACTCTCAGTTATAACCTTATCAATTGTCTACTTCAGTGAAAAAGCTCAGCTCCTTGATGACTGTTTGATTTACTCAGGGGACATGGGTGTTGCTGGCTGCCCGTCTCTAGCTGCCTTTGAGAAGTGGTGCTGCGCTGGTATTTTGAACTGTTTGCTGTCCAAGTTCCTGAACCTGTTGGTGAGAGTGTTCAAGCTCCTGTATCTCCTGCCTGATGGAAGAGGTTGGAGGAGATCATTACCGGGGTGGGAGGGGCCTTTGATGATGTTGGCAGCCTTTCTGTGGCAGTGAGCTGTGTAAATGGAGTCCATGGATGGGAGGGTGGATTCTGTGATGGTCTGAGCTGTGCACACAACCTTCTGTAGTTTGTAACGGTCCTGGGCAGAGCTGTTACCGTATCAGGCTGTGATACACCCGGACAGTCTGCTCTCAATGGTGTATCTGTAGACGTTGGTGAGGGTCCTTATGGACATGTTGAATATCCTGAGCTGCCTGAGGAAGGAGAGGCATTGTTGTGTCTTCGTTACCGTCACATCTACCTGGGAAATCCAGGACAGGCTGTCGGTTATCATCACTCTGAGGAGCTGGACTCTCTCCATGTTCTCATCCAACTGTGTCGTGTATATATTTAATGAAGCTGCCTCTACAGCTTCCTTGGGCAGAGAATTCCATAGATTCCCTACTCTCTGGGAAAAGCAGTTCCTCCTCACCTCTGTCCTAAATCTAATCATTTCATCTTGAAGCCCTGTCCCTAGTCCTGATCTCACCCACCAGTGGAAACACCTCACCTGGCTCTACCCTATCTGTCCCTTTCATAAGTTTATATGCTTCTATAAGATCCCCTCCTATTCTTCCAAATTCTAGTGAGTACAGTCCCAGGCAGCGTAACCTCTCCTCATAGGGTATCCCTGTCATCTCCAGAACCAACCTGGTGAACCTCCTTTGCATCACCTCCAATGCCAGTGTATCCTTCCTCCAGTAAGGAGACCCGAGCTGGGCACAGTACTCCAGGTCTGGCCTCACCAACACCTTGTACAACTGCAGCAGAACCCCCCTGCTCTTCGATTCGATCCCTCCAGCAATGAAAGCCAATATTCCGTTTGCCTTCCTGATTACCTAATGTACCTACAAATACACTTTTAGCGGTTCATGTATGTGCAGTCCAAAGTCCCTCTGCACAACAGCATGCTGCAGTCTTTTACCATCTCAATAATACTCTGACCTACGATTATTACTTCCAAAGTGAATGACCCCACATTTCCCAACATTGCACTCCCGTCTGCCAGGCCTTTGCCCACTCACTTAACCAATTTAATTCTCTCTACAGACCCTCCACATCCCCTGCAGAGTTTGCCTTTCCCCTCAGTTTAGTGTCCTTAGTTACACTCGGTCTCCCCTTCCAAATCATTTATCTAGATCATGAACTGTTGTAGACCCTGACCCCCGGGGGGAACCCCACTCACCACTGATCTCCAACCAGAGAAACACCCATTTATCCCAACTCTCTGCTTTCTATTGGTTAGCCAGTCCCTTATCCATGTCCGTACATCCCCTACAACTCCATGCATTCTTATCTTTTATGCAGCACCTGATTGAACGCCTTCTGGAAATCCAAGTATACAACATCCACCTGTTCCCCTCCATCCACGGCGCTTGTTACGTCCTCAAAGAACTCCAGTTAGTTTGTTAAACATGACGTTCCCTTCCTGAATCCATGCTGCGTCTGCCTGATGGAACCGTTTCCATCCAGATGTCTGACTATTTCTCCTTTAAAGATAGCCTCCAGCATTTTGCTAACTGGCCTGTAGTTACTGGCCTTCTGCCTGCACCCTTTTTTAACGGCAGCTTGATGTTCACTGTCTTCCAGTTCACTGGGACCTGTCTGGAGTACAGTGTGTTTTGATAAATTACCAAGAATGCATCAACTATAACTTCCACCAGTTCTTTCAGCACCTTGGGACACCTTCCATCAGGACCAGGGGAGGTATCTCACTTTAGACTCTCAAATTTGCCCAACACTACTCCTTTAGTGATAACAATTGAATGGAGGTCCTCACCTCCCATCGTATCCTTAACGTCATTCTTTGACATGTTCGACACATCTTCCACCTTGGAGATTGACAAGGCCTCAGCTGTTTTAGCATGACCCAATATTAATTCCCCTTTCTCAAGGTCCAAGAGACCTATGTCCACTTTAGCCACCCTTTTCTTTTATATGTTTGTAAAATGTTTCCTACCTATTTTTATATTCTGTACTCACCCGTCATCCATCTTTCCTTTCTTTATTACTTGCTCTGTTGCTCTTTGTTGCTTTTTCAAGGTTTCCCCAGTCTTCCTGTTTCCCACTCCTCTTGGCTCCTTTGTAAGCCTGGGCTTTTAATTGAATGCCTTCCTTCATGTCCTTGGCTATCCAAGGGGCTGGCTCTTCCTACCCTTGCTATTCTTGTTTTGATCAGAATATACTTTCCTTAAACATTGTGAAAAATCTCTTTCAAAGTTCTCCGCGGTGCCACAACTGCTCTACCGTAACCATGGAGATGGGTTGTGTTCTCCTTTCTTTCTGAAGTTAATGGTCACTTCTTGCATTTTGGTAACATTGAGGGAGAGGTTGTTAATCATTGCATCATGTCACCAAGCCCTGTATCTCCCATCTGTACTCTGTCTCATCGTTGTTAGATGTCCATCCTCCCACGGTGCTGTCATCAGCGATCATGTAGATGGAGTTTGTTCAGAGTTTGGCCACACAGCTGTGGGTGTACAGGGAGTACAGGAGGGGGCTGGGAACACATCCTTGGGGGACTCCAGTGTTGAGGGTCCTCGTGGAGGAGGTGCTGTTGTCTATCCTCACTGACTGCCATCTGTGGGTCAGGAAGTTGCCGGGGGCAGAGCTGACACCTGGGTCTGAGTTTTGAGGTCAGTCTGGAGGCCACAGTGTTGAAGGTAGCCCACAATCCTGTTTTGCTATTCTCTAGGAATCCTGGCTGATCCAACATTCCTCATGTTCTTCCCCCATAGCCCTTGATTCCCTGATTGATCAAGAATCTATCTATCTCAGTCTTAAATATATACAAGGTCCCTGCCCCTGGAACTGCCTGTGGCAGGGAGTGCCACAGACTCACAACCTCCCGAGAGAGGACATTCCTCTTTATCTCGGTCTGAAATGGGTGCCCCTGTGTTCTGAGCCTCTGAGATAAAGGCATGGAAATGTTTCACTTCAGCTGCTTCATTCGCTTGGATTACGTTTGAAGCAGAGTGAAAGATGGAATTACAGGAATTCGGAATCAGGAATTACAAATACAGAAAACTAAAGAATTACAGATCAGTCAGGTGATCGTCTGTGCTGGGGAAATTGTTGGAGCCCACGATAATGGATAGGGTAACTAATCCTCTCGAAAATGTTCAGTCAACCAGGGATTCTGAAGGTCTGTGATCAAATCCCACACAAGAGACTGGTTACTAACCCACCACTCAAATCAGGCTCACTGGTCTGCAGTTCCCTAGACTGTCCTTACCTCTTTTCTTATATAATGGCACAACATTAGCCACCCTCCAGTCCTCTGGCACTTCACCTGTGTTTGACAATGATATCACTACCTCTGTTAGGGACCTGGTTTGTCTTATGAACAAAGGCTGGGGGAGCGAAGGCTTTTCTCATTGGAATCAATAAAGGTGAGACAGCCCAAAACTAGAGGGTCCAGGTTTAAGGTCGGAGGGGAACTTTTTCACTCAGGGGCGGTGCAGATATGGACTGAACTGCCAGAGGAAGTGGTGGAGGGGAGTACAAAATTTAAAAGATATTTGAAAAGGTACATGGATCGGAAAGGTTTGGAGGGATTGGGGCCAAATGGGACTGGTAATGGTGGGCAAGTTGGAGCGAAGGGTCTGTTTCCGTGCTGTGTTATTCTGTGACATGATAAGTATTCCCTGTGCTGTTCCTGGCATGCCCTCATGTACTCTTCATGGGCTCTGGACTCATAGGGCAAACCCCTCTCGATTGTATCCCACTTTGTTACCCCCTCTGCTGGGTCTGTCCTGCCAGTGGGACAGGGCATATCCAGGGATGGTGATGGGGGGGTCTGGGACATGGTCTGTAAGGTATGATTCTGTCAGTATGACTATCTCAGCTGTTGCTCTCCCAGTTTTGGTGTTAGTGAGGGGGGGGCTTTGCAGGGTCGTCAGGGGCTGTTTCTGCTGCTGTCTTTTCTGGTGCCTGGCTCGATGCCAGGTGATCTATCGGTTTCATTTCTTTGTTGAGACTTCACACTGATTGGTTCAAGCAAGGGGCTTGCTCGGCCATTTCACAGGGTAGCTGAGAGTCAGTCCCATCGCTGTGGGTCTGGAGTCACATGGAGGCCAGACCAGGTGAGGATGGCAGATTTCCTTCCCCTAAGGACACCAGTGAACCAGTTGAGTTTTTCTGACAATTGCCTGTGGTTTCACAGTCATCACAAGACTCTTTGTTCCAGATTGAATATCTGCCATGGTAGGATTTGAACCCATGTCCCCAGTCCGTTTGGCTGTGGCTCACTGTGGATTACCAATTTGGTGACATTATCACTGCACCACCACCTCCCCTTTATCTTAGGATGGGGATAAATGCAGATTGACTTGACTCCATGACCTGCTTCCTCAGTTTACATGACAAGGAGCCCTTCAAACTGGTTGACTATGAACTGGTATGTTGCTCCAAATCAGCACTCACCTCATGTGTTTCCAGGAGGTGAAGGTGACTCCATTAAACCTTTCTGAATCTGCTTTGTGCTGGAGAAACATGTCCTTTGGAGTGCCCAGCAATAGGCTCGGGGTGTTGATGTTCCCTTTGTACTGGGTTAGGATCAGTAACAAATCGCCACAGACATTTTCTCACAGCCCAGGGAAGCAAATCCAACTTGGCCCAGCTAACGACAGTGGACAATTAGGGAGAAGGAACATTGAACACAGAACAATACAGCTCAGCAACAGGCCCTTCGGTCCACCATGTCTATGATGGCCATGACACGCTTCTGAATCAATCCCATCTGTCTCTACTTGGGCTGTTCATGAGTCGATCGAAATGCCTCTGAAATGTTGCGATCATATCTGCTTCTGCAACCTCCCCATACAGCACGTACCAGACACATACCATCCTTTGATATCCTTCCTCACTCTCCATAACTCCACCAATTTTTGCGTCATCTGCAAATTTACTAACCAGAATGTGCATCCAAATCATTGAAATAAATTAGAAACAACAGATATCCCAGCACTGATCCTTATAGAACATCCCTGGAGGGAAATCTCATGTCAGAAAAACACCCTTCCATTATTAAACTCTGCTTTCTATGGCCTAGCTGGTTTAGTATCCAATAATTTCCCTACCACTGACTTGGAGCTCACCGCCCAATAACTTCCTGGGCTATCTCTGTTGCCGTTCTTGAACAAAGGAACAACATTGGCTGTTCTCCAGGGTCTGGGACCTTGCCTGGGCTAAAGAGGATACAAAGAATTTTATCAAGGTCCCAGCAACCCCCTCCCTCAGTATCCTGCATAGATCTCATCGGGAGATGTGAGGACTACAGGTGCTGGAGATCAGAGTTGAAGAGTGTGGTGCTGGAAAAGCACACAAGGTCAGGCAGCATCCGATGAGCAGGAGAAGTGACCTTTCGGGTACAAACCTTCCTGATGAAGGGTTTTTGCTCAAAACGGTGACTCTCCTGCTCTTCAGATGCTGCTTGACTGGCTGTGCTTTTCCAGCACCACACTCGTCAACCTAGATCCTATCTGGCCCTGGGGACTTATCTACCATAATTTTTTTCAACTCCAGATCTCCTCCTTAATATTGACCTGCCCTAGAGTACCAACATCCCCCTCCCTAATCTTACCATCATCCATATCCTTGTCCTCGGTGAATCCCAATGCGAAGCATTCATTAAGACCACACTCACTTCCTCCAGCTCCAAACATAAATCTCCAATTTGTCCTTGACTGGGCCTTCCCTTTCCCTAGTTACCCTCCTGCTTCTTAGATACATATAAAATTCCTTGAGATTCTCTTTATTCCGACTGGCCAAGAGCATTTCCTGGTCCTGAGTAGCTTTCCTCATTTCTTTTTAAAGTTCCTTTCTGCTTTATTTATACTGCTGAAGTGCCTTGTTTAATTTCCATTTCCTAAACCTTACATATGCTTCATGGTCTGGGAAGCTCAGTTGGAGCAGGCGTGGTGTTGAACAGCAGAAAAAGACACAGCAGGGAGAACGTGCCAATGGGAAAGAGCACAGGAACTGAACAGATTACCTAAATCGACGGTGGGCCCACTGTCAAGACTGCCACCGTGCCCTGGAGTTTCACAGAATGGAGGAGCCCAGCCCATATCACAGTGACAGCGATTGTAATTGTTACAAACCTGAAACAAAACCCACAACAATGAAAACTCTTCAGCAACATTAAGTAGATTTACAGAATAACAAACAGTGACAAACTTTCGAAAAAGTGAAACGAGATCTCCAGGAAAAGGATCAGAGGATTGTGACAGCTTGGTCAGATGGATTGATCAGTGGCAAATGGAATTCAATTGGGATAATTATGGGACGATGCACTCGTGCTGGTCATACAAGGCAAGGGAATCCAAGATGAACGATAGGAGCCTGGGAAGCACTGGGAATCAGATCGACCTTGGTGGACATGTTCAGGTATCAGGACAGCTGGATAAAATGGTTAAGAAGCCAACTTGCCTTGACTAGTCGAGACATAGTGTTTAAGAGCAGGGAGGTGATGCTGTCAGACTAGAAAAGGTTGGTTAGGCCCCAGCGAGTGTATTGTGTGTAATCCACACTACAGGAGGGATGCGGTTACACTGGTGTGATGGTTCAGTGCCTTTAAGAGAGTCGTGTTCTGTGATGTATCTCCTACAGAGGGCTGGTGTCACACTGGGGCCAAGGCTAGAGTGGGGCTGGAAAAGCACAGCAGGTCAGGCAACATCCGAGGAGCAGGAAAATCACAGTGAGACTCGAATAACTCCATCAGAGAGGCAGTTGGTGAACAGCCTAGAGTTCTCCCTGGATGTTTCTTTTTAAACTAAAGAATTAGGAGTGGTCAGGGCCAGGGCTCACACAGACTCAGGAAGGATTTTCGTCTTGCTTTTAGTTAGTGAGACGGTTTCTGTGGATTGCTGAGCTAAAGCCTTGGGGTTTGTGCGTGAATGAGATCTTAGACAGTGAGGTTCCTGTTAAAAACCAAAAGGGGCAGATTATTTTCTTCTTCTGGATTGGACAGAGACAGTATGTGGAAATCCAAACTGCTTTGCTGAGTTGTCTTGGAAAAGGATGTGTTTATGGGATGCTGCCGAGATCAGAATAGTTGGTGATTAGTGGTGAAATAACACACATTCTTGTTCAATATTTCAATAGAGTGACTATTATGCAAAGTCTCCTTTTTACTGTAATTTAACTGTGTTGTAAGAATACAGTTGGGGTCTCAGCTATCTCCTTACAATCCTTTTACGGGGTCTGACCCAGTCTCTAACACTGCAGAGGGTGCAAAGGAGATTTTCCAGGATGGGACTCAGCCTCGAGACTTTCAGATATGGAGAGAGATTGGACAGACTAGTGTTGTTTTCCTCCGAGCAGAGAAGATTGAGAGGAAACAGAATCGAGAGGTGTAAAATGATGGAGGAGCACAGATTGAGTCGACAGGAAGAAATGTTTCCCCTTGAGCAGGGGCATTGATTGAAGGGAAGGAGCAGGAGGTTCCCAGGAGATCTGAGGAAAAGCTTTCTCAGCCAGAGGCTGGTGGGAATCTGCATGTGACGGGGGCGGGGGGAGGGAGGGGGTTAGAAACAGAAACATAGAACATAGAACTTTACAGCGCAGTACAGGCCCTTCGGCCCTTGATGTTGCACCGACCTGTCATACCAATCTGAAGCCCATCCCACCTACACTATTCCATGTACGTCCATTTGCTTGTCCAATGATGACTTAAATGTACTTAAAGTTGGCGAATCGACTACCATTGTAGGCAAAGCATTCCATACCCTTACTACTCTCTGAGTAAAGAAACTACCTCTGACATCTGTCCTATATCTATCACCCCTCAATTTAAAGCTATGCCCCCTCGTGCTCACTGTTCCCATACCTGGAGAAAAGGCTCCCCCTGTCCACCCTATCTAACCCTCTGATTATCTTATATGTCTCTATTAGGTCACCTCTCAACCTTCTTCTCTCTAACGAAAACAGCCTCAAGTCCCTGAGCCTTTCCTCGTAAGACCTTCCCTCCAAACCAGGCAACACCCGAGTAAATCTCCTCTGCACCCTTTCCAAAGCTTCCACATCCTTATAATGTGTGACCAGAACTGTACACAATACTCCAAGTGCGGCCACACCAGAGTTTTGTACAGCTGCAGCATAACCTCATGGTTCCAGAACTCGATCCCTCTATTAGTAAAAGCTAAAACACTGTATGCCTTCTTAACAACCCTGTCAACCTGGGTGGCAACTTTCAAGGATCTGTGTACCTGAACACCGAGATCTCTCTGCTCATCTACACTATCAAGAATCTTACCATTAACCCAGTACTTTGCATTCCGGTTACTCCGACCAAAGTGAATCACCTCATACTTATCCACATTAAACTCTATTTCCACCTCTCAGCCCAGCTCTGCAGCTTATCTATGTCTCTCTGTAACCTTCAACATCCTTTGTCACTATCCACAACTCCACCGACCTTAGTGTCGTCTGCAAATTTACTAACCCACCCTTCTACGCCCTCATCCAGGTTGTTTATAAAAATGACAAACAGCAGTGGACCCAACACCGACCCTTGTGTACACCACTGGGAACTGGACTAGGAGAGAGTGAGGACTGCAGATGCTGGAGATCAGAGCTGAAAAATGTGTTGCTGGAAAAGCGCAGCAGGTCAGGCAGCATCCAAGGAACAGGAGAATCGACGTTTCGGGCATAAACCCATCTTCAGGAACTGGTAACTGGATTCCAGGATGAACATTTCCCATCAACCACCACCCTCTGTCTTCTTTCAGCAAGCCAATTACTGATCCAAACTGCTATATCTCCCACAATCCCATTCCTCCACATTTTGGACAAACCCTCAACATATTTAAGAAGCATTTCGAGGTACACTTGTGATGCCGAGGCATACAAGGCCAAGTGCTGGAAAATGGCATGGGAATAGGAAGATATCAAGGAAAATGGGAGAACAATCATTCGGTTGTCATGTTTCACCAGTGTAGACATGATAGGCTGGAGATCTCTCTGACTCCGTTCACTTCCAGTGAAAAGATAGAAAGGCAGAGTATTTTTCACAGAGTGAGGGGTGAGGAAATAAAGTCCTGTGATCAATTTAGAAGGCAAAACTTATCTTCAGTTTTGGTCTCCTTGCTTGAGGAAGGATACACGCCAGAGGCTGGTATTCCTCAGAGTTTTCTGTCACTTACCCTGAGATTATGTTGGATGGTTTGAGAGTCACAAGCAGAGGAAACATACTATGTCAGAGGACCAGGGTAGAACAGCCATTGAACAGAGAGAAGAGAGAAATCAATAGGCTTGTGGAAACTATTAACTCGAAGGAATATGGAGATAGTGTTGGGAAGTGAGATTGAGAAGATGATCAGTCAGGAGTTTAATGGCTGGCCTGCTCCTGTTTCAATGGTCTTCTATGAGGTGTGTGATTTGCAACATAAAACCATTTGAAAGCTATCTGAAGGGGTCAAGCAAGAATCAAGATCAAGAGCAGTCTTCAGCCAGGAGTGGGTGAACCATCACAGCCTCCTCCAGTGGGCCCTAGTATCACAGATACCACAGTGTCATATCGTCATAAAGCACAGAAGCAAATCCTTCGGTCTAACCCGTGTTGACAAGACTGCTCCTTCTGGCAAGATGATGTCGTCCTTGATTTTTTTCAGAGAGTTTGTCAACAGCTCAGACTCCGAAAACTTGGAGAGTTTGGATGGAGTGTAGGAACCATTTGTTTATAGATAACAGTTACTGCCTCAGGCAGACGGCTTTCAAGTGAAAAAATGTAAACTGAAAGGGGAGTGGCCAGCATTTAGGAACATCATCATTAAGTCGGGATAGCTTGTCGTGTTTGGATAGGATACGTTATTTCAGTGTTCTGTTTTCTGCTCTTTGTGTTTCATTCACTAATCTTGTAAATAAATTCTGTTTTGTTTAAAACTAAGTCGTCTGACCAGCTGGAATATCCACTCGACACTTACAAAGTTAGGGTCTGAACTTCCTTCTGAAAGTGTTTTGAGGGGGTCTGGCCTGGTCCAGTAAGATTGGGGCTCTTTGTAGGATTTGTTTGGGGTTCTAATTTGGGATTTAAGATTCAAATTGTTTGGACCCGGAGGCAGTGAGTTGTCAATATTAGTGTCATTTGTTCCAGGTGTTGAACTTGGTTGGTGTAATCAGTGCTCAGGATTACAATGGTTCTTTCAGTCACCAAGAGGTTTCTGGGGGCGGAAGAAGTGACCCCCTGGGATTTTGCAAAAGGTGGTTGAGGTCAAGCTGCTGGAACTTTCAGACAAGCTGGGGTTAGAGCTGTCTCCTTCTATGATAAAACATGAGATGGTTACAGCCATAACTCAGGAATTCAATTCATTGGAAACATCATCAGAATCTGGAGAGATGGCTAAAATTCAATGGGTGGCACGGTGGTACAGTGGTTAGCACTGCTGCCTCGCAGAGCCAGAGACCCGGGTTCAATTCCCACCTCAGGCGACTCTCTGTGTGGAGTTTGCACGTTCTCCCCGTATCTGCGTGGGTTTCCTCCCACAATCCAAAAATGTGCAGGTGAGGTGAATTGGCCACGCTAAATTGCCTGTAGTGTTAGGGGCAGGGGTAAATGTAGGGGAATGGGTCTGGGTGGGTTGTGCTTCGGTGGATCAGTGTGGACTTGTTGGGCCGAAGGGCCTGTTTCCACACTGTAAGTAATCTAATCTAAAAAATGAAGCAGCTAGAGTTAGAGGTGAGAGATAAGGAAAGGGCAGCAGAAATGAAACACTTTGAGTGATGGTTAAAAGCAGAAGAGAAAGAAAAAGAATGAAGGGCTTTAGAAGAAGTGAAACAAAAAGAGAGGGTTTGAACTTCAGAAAATAAGACTTGGATAGGAAAGTCAGCTTGAAAGAATGGAGCTGAAGGCTGAAGGGAAGTTTAGTGAGGATGAGCAAACTCATGGTCGTCAAAGGCCTAATGAGAAAGTCTTGAGGTACGTTCAAGCATTGCCTAAATTTGATGAGAAGGATGTGGAAGGCTTTTTCATCTCATTTGAATAAATGGCTAAACAAATGCAGTGGCCAGTGGCAATGTGGGTTTTGTTGATCCAAATAAAACTTGTCAGTAGGGCTAGTGAGGTATTTGCATCACTATCAGAAGTGGTGTCTGGGAGTATGAGGTGAAAAAAGCCATCTGAAGTGTGAATGAGCTTGTACCATGTATTTGGAAAGGCAAGGACTAATTAGAAATAACCAACATGGCTTTGTGTGTGGGAAATCATGTCTCACAAACTTGATTGTGTTTTTTGAAGAAGTAACAAAGAGGATTGATGAGGGCAGAGTGGCAGATGTGATCTATATGGACTTCAGTAAGGTGTTCAACAAAGTTCCCCATGGGAGACTGATTAGCAAAGTTAGATCTCATGGAATACAGGAAGAACTAGCCATTTGGATACAGAACTGGCTCAAAGGTAGAAGACAGAGGGTGGTGGTGGAGGGTTGTTTTTCAGACTGGAGGCCTGTGACCACTGGAGTGCCACAAGGATTAGTGCTTTTCTTCATTTACATAAATGATTTGGATGTGAACATAGGAGATATAGTTAATAAATTTGGACTTGACACAAAATTGGAGGTGTAGTGGACAGCGAAGAAGGTGACCTCAGATTACAACAGGATCTTGACCAGATGGGCCAATGGGCTGAGGAGCGGCAGATGGAGTTTAATTCAGATAAATGTGAGGTGCTGCATTTTGGGAAAGCAAATCTCAGCAGGACTTATACACTTAATGGTAAGGTCCTAGGGAGTTTTGCTGAACAAAGAGACCTTGGAGTGCAGGTTCACAACTCCTTGAAAGTGGAGTCTCAGTTAGACAGAATAGTGAAGAAGGCTTTTGGTATGCTTTCCTTTATTGGTCAGAATATTGAGTATAGGAGTTGGGAGGTCATGTTGTAGCTATACAGGATGTTGGTTAGGCCACTTTTAGAATGTTGTGTGCAATATCAAAAAGATGTTGTGAAACTTGAAAGGGTTCAGAAAAGATTTCCAAGGATGTTGCCAGGGTTGGAGGATTTGAGCTTTAGGGGGTGTTTGAATAAGTCGGGGCTGTTTCCCCTGGAGCATTGGAGGCTGAGAGGTGATCTTATAGAGGTTTATAAAGTTATGAGAGGCATGGATTTGATAAATAGACAAAGTCTTTTCCCTGGGGTGAGAGAATCCAGAACTAGAGGGCATAGGTTTAGGGTGAGAGGGGAAAGATATAAAAGAGACCTAAGGGGCAACTTTTTCACACAGAGGGTGGTACAGGTATGGCACGAGCTGCCAGAGGAAGTGGTGGAGGCTGGTACAATTACAACATTTAAACAGCATCTGGATGGGTATATTAATCGGAAGGGTTTCGAAGGATATGGGCTGGGTGCTGGCAAAAAGCAAAAAGGTTGGGATATCTGGTCAGCATGGATGAGTTGGACCAAAGGGTCTGTTTCCATGCTGTATACCTTTATGCTCAGACTTCAGTCAACATTTCAGGAATCGAAGCAGGAGCCCTGGTCAAACCTACAATGAGTTAGAAAGGTTCAAACAAAGGAATTTTGAGAGGTGGATAAGGGCACATCTTAGAGAGACAATTACTTTGGAGGAATTCAGAAAATCATTGGAATTTTAAAATCCCTACAGTGTGGAAACAGGCCCTTCAGCCCAACAAGTCCACACTGGCCCTTTGAATAGTAACCCACCCAGACCCAATCCCTGCTATTCTACACTTACCCCTTAATCATGCACCTCACTGAGACATCCCTGAACACTACGAGCAATTTAGCACGGCCGAGTCACTGAACCTGCACATCTTCGGATTGTGGAGGACATTAGAGCACCCAAAGGAAACCCACGCAGATACAGGGAGAATGTGCAAACTCCATACAGACAGTCACTGGAGGCTGGAATTAAATCAGGTCCCTGGCGCTGTAAGGTAGCAGTGCTAACCACTGAGCCACCATGCTGCCTGAAGTCGTGAGAACTCATGTGGAAGAGCAGAGAGTTAAAACAGCAGGATTCGCAGCTGAAGGGACCGATGATTATGAGCTGGCCCATAAAACACAGTTTGGCTTCCAGAATCAATTTCAATCTCTGAGGGATAGAAATTGGGGCAAAGAGAAATCCTCACATGGAAAGGGAAAGGTAGATCTCAGTGAAGATCATAAGGGCAGCTCACCACAGAGTAAAAAGGAACTACCTGAAGGGGAAAGAGAAGTTAAAAAGCTCCAGTGTTTTCATTGCAATAAAGTGGGCCACACAAAATCACAATGTTGGTGGCTAGGAGGAGCACTGGGAAGACAGACGTGGGAAGGCAGGATAGGCCTGGGAGACCTGTTGGCATGGTAACAGAAAGCCCAGACGAGGCTAGAAAGCTGCACCAAAATGTCCAAGCTGGTTGGAGGTTGGCTAAGAAGGATGTGCCAGATCTGCTTAAAAAATACTCCCTGCAAAGGTAAAGTTTATTCACATGGGCCAGGAGTGGTAGGTAAAGAGGTTCCAATATTAAGGGACACATGATCCTCCCAATCTGTGATGCTGAAGGATGAGGAGATATGACCTCCTGAAGGTCTATTGCCAGAAGAGGTATTAGTGATAGGAAATCACGGTGAGAAAAAGTGTAAAGTGAGGTTAAAGTGTCCAGAGAAAAGTGGAGAATTTGTGGTAGGAGTACTGGATACACTCTCAGCTCCAGGATTACAATTTGTCCTTGCTCATGATATAACTGACTGACCTGAAGGAGTGCTGCCTACTGTGGTTGAAAAGCCAGTGGAAACTCAAGCAACTGAAATAACAGAGTACACATCCTGGAATTTGTCCTGACTGTGTAGTTACCAGTTGAAACAGGAGAGATCAAAGAGTACAGATAAGAAAGTTGAGGTGACATTAGCAGAGGTGGTGTTTGATCAGAATGTTGAGACAAATCAGGAGCAGGTCAGGTATGAAGCAGGTATCTTTAGCCGAGATGAATTCATGGAGTTGCAGTAGGAAGATGAAAATTTAAATCAAAAGGTATATACAGAGTCAGAATCTAAACGTATCTCTGAGTATTATTAGCTTAAAAATGATGTCTTAATCAGGAACTGGAGGCCATCAAATATTCAGGCAGATGAGAAATGGACAGAAATTCATCAAATCGTTTTGCCAGTGGGTTATACAAAGGAAGTGTTGTGGGTGGCACAGAGGTACCACTTGGAGGTCATTTAGGAGTAAGAAGAACACAGGCTCAAATACAAAGGCATTTTCACTGGCCTGGGCCGCACAACGATGTAGTTGAATTTTGTCAGACGTGTCATATATGTCAGCTTATCGGACAACCACAGACAGTAATAAAATCTGCAGCTTTAATACCTATTCCAGCATTTGAGGAACCTTTCACAAGAGTCTTACTTGATTGTGTAGGTCCCCTATCTCAACTTTGTGTCAGTTTTCACAGTGGAAGACATGAGTAATATCCCAAAAATTAAAGGGAGTCAGGGGGCTGAGTTGAGTATGGTTGCCATTACAAAAGAGATAGTGCTAGAAAACTTAAAAAGTCTTAAAATTGATAAATCTCCTGGCCCCGATGGGATACACCCTAGAGTTCTGAGAGAGGTTGCTGAGGAAATAGCAGAGGCATTGGTTGAGATCTTTCAAGAGTCACTGGAGTCAGGAAAGGTCCCGGATGATTGGAAGATGGCTGTAGTAACCCCCTTGTTCAAGAAAGGATCAAGGCAAAAGATGGAAAATTATAGGCCAATCAGCTTAACCTCGGTTGTTGGTAAAATTCTAGAATCCATCATTAAGGATGAGGTTTCCAAATTCTTGGAAGAGCAGAGTCTGATTAGAACAAGTCAACATGGATTTAGTAAAGGGAGGTCATGCCTGACAAACCTGTTGGAATTTTTTGAAGAGGTAACAAGCAGGTTAGACCAGGGAAACCCAGTGGATGTGGTCTATCTGGACTTCCAAAAGGCCTTTGATAAGGTGCCACACGGGAGGCTGCTGAGCAAGGTGAGGGCCCATGGTGTTCGAGGTGAGCTGCTGGGATGGATTGAGGATTGGCTGTCTAACAGAAGGCAGAGAGTTGGGATAAAAGGTTCTTTTTCAGAATGGCAGCCGGTGACGAGCGGTGTCCCGCAGGGTTCGGTGCTGGGGCCACAGCTGTTCGCATTATATATTAAAGATTTGGATGAGGGAACCGGGGGCATTCTAGCGAAGTTTGCCGATGATACGAAGTTAGGTGGACAGGCAGGTAGTACTGAGGAAGTGGGGAGGCTACAGAAGGATCTAGACAGGTTGGGAGAGTGGTCCAGGAAATGGCTGATGGAATTTAACGTGAGCAAGTGCGAGGTCTTGCACTTTGGCAAAAAGAATAAAAGCATGGACTACTTTCTAAATGGTGAGAAAATTAATAAGGCCAAAGTACAAAGGGATCTGGGAGTGCTAGTCGAGGATTCTCTAAAGGTCAACATGCAGGTTGAGTCTGTGATTAAGAAAGCGAATGCAATGTTGTCTCTGTAGGGGGTAGTGTAATTTTTAAACGGTTAGCTGCCTTTTAGTCTTTTCTACCTCATAGTAAACACAAGCAGACACTCGAAACTGTTGCCGGACCTCCCCCACGTTTATATGAATGAAACAGTTGTAACAGCTTTCCTCGATAGTTGAGAGGCCGCCCTTAACCACAGTTGTACAACATCATCCATATAAGGGAAGAACGGGAAGCTCAAACACTGATTGGCCAAGTGAATGATAAAAGAATCGCAGGCACCAGAACCCAAATAAGGAAAACAGTGGGGAATCCGAGCACTCGTTGGTCAAGGCAGCAGTAGTAAACCCAGCCCACATATACATGTATATAATGTGTGGAGATTACTATGCTTGTGTGTGTGTACCTTTGGGAACAGCACCCGACTTTGCAAAGTTGAATGAAAAAGTTTTGGACAGACTCCTCCGTGTCTTTGTTCCTGGGAAGGGAAATAAAAAGTGCCGGAGATGGGGCTGGACAGCCACTTATCTCGCACATCTCTTATCTCAAGAGGGTTGGAATATAAAAGCAGCGATGTGCTACCGAGACTTTATAAAGCTCTGGTTAGGCCCCATTTGGAGTACTGTGTCCAGTTTTAGTCCCCACACCGCAGGAAGGACATACTGGCACTGGAACGTGTCCAGCGGAGATTCACACGGATGATCCCTGGAATGACAGGTCTAGCATATGAGGAATGGCTGAGGATACTGGGATTGTATTCGTTGGAGTTTAGAAGATTAAGGGGAGATCTAATAGAGACGTACAAAATAATACATGGCTTTGAAAAGGTGGATGCTAGAAAATTGTTTCTGTTAGGCGAGGAGACTAGGACCCGTGGACACAGCCTTAGAATTAGAGGGGGTCATTTCAGAACAGAAATGTGGAGACATTTCTTCAGCCAGAGAGTGGTGGGCCTGTGGAATTCATTGCCGCAGAGTGCAGTGGAGGCCGGGACGCTAAATGTCTTCAAGGCAGAGATTGATAGGTTCTTGTTGTCTCGAGGAATTAAGGGCTACAGGGAGAATGCAGGTAAGTGGGATTGAAATGCCCATCAGCCATGATTGAATGGCGGAGTGGACTCGATGGGCCGAATGGCCTTACTTCCACTCCTATGTCTTATGGTCTTATGATCTTAAAACGTGAGGTACAGTATTTGTTCACAATCATGGCTATGTCCAGTGTAATTCCAGAGGCTATTCCATTACACAGCATCACAGCTAAAAAGCTTGTTGAGGAATTACTCAGACTTTTCCCTCAATATGGACTACCAATAGAGATACCGTTAGATCAAGGGTCAAACTATTTAAAGAAGTTATGGACAGCTAAGGAATAAAACAATTTAAATCAACTGCGTACCATCCAGAATCAGAGAGTGTGAGAAAGGTTGCATCAGACATGATCCCCATGTTGAGGGCTGATAGTCAGGATTATCCAGCTGATCGGGAGAAGGGAATTCCATTTGTACTTTTTGCGATCAGAAAATGCACCGAATGAATTGACTAAATGTAGTCCATTTGAATCAGGTTTTGTTCATGAAATGAGAGGATTGTTAAAACTGATTAAGGAGAAGTTAATAAGTCAGAATTCAGAGATTTGGACTGTGTGTCAAATTTACGGAAATGATTAAATTGAGCTGGAGAGTTAGCTGGACGGCAGTTAAAAGTATCACAGCATACAATGAAACAGGACACAGACAAGAAATCAAAATTCACAACTTTACAATTGGGGATAAGGTTACTTCCAGTAACAGGTGAACCTTTACAAGCAAGGTTTGGTGGACCTTATCAAATCGAGAGGAAATTGAGTGAGGGCAAACTACCTGATAAGGACTCCAGACAGGAAGAAATCTCAGTGTGTCATGTGAATATGCTCCAAAGGTATTTTGATAGGGAAGGAAAGCAAGAGGAGAAGGTGTTAGTGATGACAGGACAGAAGGAAGAACCAAGCTCAGAGGATTCTAAATTGGACATTCCTCAAATCAAACTGGACAATGAGGACATTGTCAAAAATTGGGATAAATTATTGAGTGAACTTTCAAGAAAGGATCAAGACAAAAGATGGAATATTATAGGCCAATTAGCCTAACCCCGGTTGTTGGTAAAATTCTAGAATCCATCGTTAAGGATGAGGTTTCTAATTTCTTGGAAGAGCAGGGTCAGATTAGAACAAGTCAGCATGGATTTAGTAAGGGGAGGTCATGCCTGACAAACCTGTTGGAGTTCTTTGAAGAGATGACAAGTAGGTTAGACCAGGGAAACCCAGTGGATGTGGTCTATCTAGACTTCCAAAAGGCCTTTGATATGGTGCCACACGGGAGGCTGCTGAGTAAGGTGAGACCCCATGGTGTTCGAGGTGAGCTACTGGGATGGATTGAGGATTGGCTGTCTGACAGAAGGCAGAGAGTTGGGAAAAAACGTTCTTTTTTTAGAATGGCAGCTGGTGACGAGTAGTGTCCCGCAGGGTTCAGTGTTGGGGCCACAGCAGTTCATGTTATATATTAATGATCTGGATGAAGGGACTGGGGGCATTCTCGCGAAGTTTGCAGATGTTACGAAGATAGGTGGACAGGCAGGTAATACTGAGGAAGTGGGGAGGCTACAGAAGGATCTAGACAGTTTGGGAGAGTGGTCCAGGAAATGGCTGATGGAATTCAACATGAACAAATGCGAGGTCTTGCGCCTTGGAAAAAAGAATACAAGCACAGACTATTTTATAAATGGTAAGAAAATTCGTAAAGCCAAAGTACAAAGGGATCTGGGAGTGCTCGTCGAGGATTCTCTAAGGGTCAACATGCAGGTTGAGTCTGTGATTAAGAAAGCGAATGCAATGTTGTCATTTATCTCAAGATGGTCGGAATATAAAAGCACCGTTGTGCTGCTGAGACTTTATAAAGCTCTGGTTAGGCCCCATTTGGAGTACTGTGTCCAGTTTTGGTCCCCACACCTCAGGAAGGACATACTGGCACTGGAACGTGTCCAGCGGAAATTCACACGGATGATCCCTGGAATGACAGGTCTAGCATATGAGGAACGGCTGAGGATACTGGGATTATATTCATTGGAGTTTAGAAGGTTAAGAGGAGATCTAATAGAAACTTACAAGATAAGACACGGCTTGGAAAGGGTGGACGCTAGGAAATTGTTTCCGTTAGGTGAGGAGACTAGGACCCGTGAGCACAGTCTTAAAATTAGAGGGGGTCAATTCAGAACAGAAATGCGGAGACATTTCTTCAGCCAGAGAGTGGTGGGCCTGTGGAATTCATTGCCGCAGAGTGCAGTGGAAGCCGGAATGCTAAATGTCTTTAAGGCAGAAATTGATAGATTCTTGTTGTCTCGGGGAATTAAGGGCTATGGGGAGAATGCGGGTAAGTTGAAATGCCCATCAGCCATGATTAAATGGCGGAGTGGACTCGATGGGCCGAATGGCCTTACTTCCACTCCATGTCTTATGGTCTTATGGTCTTAAAATTGAAATGATCTGCAAGAGTTATTCCTATCACATTGGGGGGTCTGTGGAAATAAACTGGGAAGTACATGATGTGCATGATGTAGATAAAGAGGATGCTGTTCAAATTAAGCAACGTCCTTATAGGCATAACGCTCTAAAGTCGGCACAGGTTCAGAAGGAGATAGATTATACCATGCTCCAAGATGGTATAATCGAAGTGGGTTACAGTGACTGGAGCTCACCCATAGCCCTGGTGCCAAAGCCAGATGGTACCCAACGGCCATGTGTGGACTCTCAGAAAGTCAATGCTGTTACAAAGACTGATGCATATTCGACTCGGTGTAAGGAAGACTGTGTTGAATAGGTGGGACAAGCAACTTCCACTTCTCAATTAACTTGCTCAGACAGTACCTTTGTCAGAGAGAGCAAAAGCAATTTCTGCTTTTATAACATCAAATGGACTATGTCAGTCCAAAGTCATGCCATTAGGTATTAAAAACACTCCAGCCACATTTCAGAGACTGACTAATAAGGTCATTGCTGGATTTCCCAACTGTGTGGTGTATATTGATGGCCTTGTGATTTTTAGTCACTCATGGAAGGAGCACCTACAGCATTTATCGGACTTGTTCGATTGACTTCGGAAGGCAGGCTTGGTGGTAAACCTGTCGAAAAGTGAACTTGCTAAAGCCCAGGTCACCTTCCTGGGGCCACGTTATTAGAGATGGACAAACAGGCCCACGAGATGCAAACACAAAGGAAGTGGGGAGTTTCCTACACCATCGACAATAAGAGCAGTCCGATGGTTCCTGGGATTGAATGGATTTTACCGAAGGTTTGGACTGAATTTGAGCAGTGTGTCAGCTCCATTCACTGGATTGCTAAAGAAAGGCAAGAGATTTCAGTGGATAGTGGTCTGTTCACCTGGGAGCTGTGCTAACCACTGCCTTGGTATTAGTCACACCAGATTATGGAAAGCCCTTCAAGGCCAGTGATGTAAGTGTCAGTGCAGTGCTCCTGCTGGAGGATGATGGGAAGATAGAAAGACATATCGAGGATTTCTGCAGGAAACTGAACGTGCTTCAGCAGAAATACTCCACAGTTGAGAAGGAGACTTTGAGGTTGGTGCTGGCATTTCAATATTTAGCTTACCAGTAATGTATCTGACACAATCATATCCACAGATCATAACCCAGTGAAGTTTGTGGAGACATTTAAGGACAGGAATACCAGACTGTTTAAATGGAGTTTGTGGTTGCAGCCATTCCATTTAAAAATTGTGCAGATGGCAGGATGAGAAAATGGGATTGTCGATGCATTGCTGAGACTTGAATGGTGTTTGGTTGGGGGGGTGGCGACCACAGATTGAATCTGAATGTAGTTGTGCATGTTTGCATGTTTACAGTCAATGGAATGTATATTCCTCATTCCTGATGAAGGGATTATGCCCAAAACATCGACTCTCCTGCTCCTCGGATGCTGCCTGACTTGCTGTGCTTTTCCAGCAGCCCACTCTCGACTCTGATCTCCAGGGGATTTATCTATCCTTCTGTTTTTCAAACTTTTCAGCACATCCTCCTTCCTAAATCAACCTATTTCAGTATATAAACCTGTCTCACGCTGTCCTCAGAAACATCAGGTCCCTCTCACGAGTAAATACTGAAGCAAAGCTTTAATTAAGGACCTCCCTAACTTCCTCCAACTCCAGGCACAAGTTCCCTCCACGATTCCTGATCGTCCCTATCTTCACTCTGGCCATCCTCTTGTTCCTCACATGTGTAAAATGCCTTCGGGTTTTCCTTAACCCTACCCACTAAAGCTTTATCATGTCCCCTTCAAGCTCTCCTAAGTCCTTTCTTCAGTTCCTTCCTGACTACTTTGTAACCCTCTAGAGCCCTGTCTGATCCCTGCCTCCCCAACCTTAAGTAAGCTTCCTTCTTCATCTTGACTGGATATTCCGCATCCCTTGTCACCCAAGGTTCAGGGAGTTGTGAGCACTATCACTGAAATACTCTCCCACCGAGAGATCTGACATCTGACTTTGTTCGTTGCCAAGCACCAAATCCAATATGGCCGACCGTCTAGTCAGCCTATCTACATATTACATCAGGAACCCTTCCTGGACTCACCTGACAAAAACTGCTTCATCCAAACTATTTGAACTAAGTAGGTTCCAATCAATCTTTGGGAAGTTAAAGTCACCCATAACAACAACCCTGTTACGTCTGCACCTTTCCAAAATCTGCCTCCCAATCTGCTCCTCTGTGTCTCTGTTGGTATTGGGGCATCTTTAGAAAACTCCCAATAAATTAACTCTGCTCCTTTCCTGTTTCTGACTTCCACCCACACTGACTCTGTAGACAAACCCTTCTCACTAATCTCTCTTTCTGCAGCTGTGATACTGTCCCTGATGAGGAATACCCCTCTTCCACCTCTTTTACCTTCTCCCCTATTCGTTTTGAGAAATTTAAACCTTGGAACATCTAACAACCGTTCCTGCTCCTGTCTCCGTAATGGCCACAACATCATCGTTCCACGTACTGATCCATGCTCTCAGTTCATCATCCATATTCCTGACACTTCTTATCTTAAAGTAGACACACTTCAACCCATCACATTGACTGCACCTTTGCCCTATCACCTGTCTATCCCTCTTCACAGACTCACTGTATCTGGCTCCATCATCTGATCCATAGCTCAGGTTCCCACCAACTCCTCCAAAGGGGCATTGAGTTAAAGGAGAGGCAAATTATGCTGCAGCTTGAAAGAACTTTAGTTGGGCCACACTTGGAATATTGTGTACAGTTCTGGTCACCACAATACCAGAGGATGTGGATGCTTTGGGGAGGGTACAGAAAAGGTTTACCAAGCTATTGCCTGGTCTGGGGGATTTTAACTATGAAGGAAGTTTCGATAGACAGGGCTTGTTTTCATTGGAACACAGGAGGTTGAGGAGCAACCTGATAGAGGTTTACAAGATTGCAAATGGCATGGATACAGTGGGAAGTATGAGGTATTTTCCAAGGGTGGAGGGGTCAATTCCGAGGGGACACAGGTTCAAGTTGCAAGGGGGAAAGTTTAAAAGAGATGTGTGAGGCATATCTTTCACACAAAGGCTTTCCAGTGAGTGTTTGGAACACGGTGCTGGAGGAGGGGGAAGCAGACACAATAGAAGCATTCACCTGGACAAATACAGGAATAGAAAGGGAATAGAGGGATATAGATCCTGTAAGAGAAGTCCATTTTAGTATGGAAGGGCAAAATTGTCTGTCACAGGTTTGGAGGGCCTGTTCCTGTGTTGTGTGGTTCTTTGGTCTAGAAACTCATCTGGACTCACTATGTAAACACATTGGCTACAAGAGTAGGTCAAAGGCTAGGAATACTGCAGCGAGTAACTCACCTCCTGACTCCCGAAAGCCTGCCTATCATTGAAAAGACTCCTGATGAAATGCCTACGCCTGAAACATCCATTTTCCTGCTCTTCAGATGCTGCCTGACCTGCTGTGCTTTTCCAGCACCACATCTACAATCTCCACCATCATCTACAAGTCCCAAGTCAGGAGGGTGATGGAATACTCCTCACTTGCCTGGATGGGTGCAGCTCCAACAACACTCAAGAAGCTTGACACCATCCAGGACTAAACAGCCCGATGATTGGCACTACCTCGACAAGCACCCACTCCCTCCTCTGCTGACGCTCAGTAGCAGCATCAGTATCTTGTGCACTATCCACAAGATGCACTGCAGAAATTCAGCAAAGATCCTCCGAAAGCATCTTCCAAACCCATGACCACTTCCATGCAGAAGGACAATGACAGCAGATACATGGGAATACCACCCCCTTTGTGTCTCCCTCCAAGCTGCTCACTGTCCTGACTTGGAATTACATCACTGTTGCTTTACTGTCACTGGGTCAAAATCCTGGAATTCCCTGCTGAAGGGCATTGTGGGTCAACCTACAGCAACTGACTGCAGCAGGCAGGTCACCACCATCTTCTCAAGGGGCAACTAGGGACGGGTAATAAATACTGGCCCAGACCATATCCTCCAAGTGAGTAAAAAGAAATGTGGGAGGAGTGGGTGATAGCGCCATCAGAACAGACACAATAGATACTGAGAAACTGGCAGAATTGACAACAGGAAGCAGGGTGTGAGGAGGTAGGTGAGGTGGCTCTGAATTGAATATTAATGCATTCTATGGTGGAATGACCATGCTAAATTGCCACGTAGGCAATATGGCAGGGATGTGTCAGTTAGTTCAATGAAATGTGGTAAATGCAGGGTTATGGGGATAGTGTGAGGGTCTGGATCTGGGAGGGATGATCTTTAGAGGGTCGGTACAGGCTCAATGGGCCAAATGGCCTTTTTCCCACACTCTACAAATTCTATGATTCGATGACTCTGTCCCCACAACAAAGGCAGAGAAGTCTTGGGAAGAAGTGAAGAGAAATGGGCCAGTGAGTTGGAGGAATGGGTGAAAATTAGGAACAAAGGTCCCTCCAATGTCCTCTGTGTTAATGAGAATAGGTAAAAAGGGAAAACGATTTTGCTGCTCATTGGATGCTGCCTGAACTGCTGTGCTCTTCCCGCACCACTAATCCAGTTAATGAGAATAGGGCCAGTTTCTTCTTGAACTCCATTGGCTGGACAGGAACATCTGCTTTTGATAAATACCAATAGCGTCGTGTTTATTAACATGTCATGCTATAGTTAAGGAGACTACCTCCTCACTGAAAATGTGGTGAAACCCCACAGCACTTCCCCACACGTTCCCAACTCATCACCAAAGAGCTGCCTCCAGGAACAGAGATCAGGAAGAAACTTCAGAACATCACGAGACCATATTGTGCAGCCAATGAATCCATCAGGACTGAAAAGTGAGAAGAGTTTCATACCCCTCTGAAGTTACATTTCCTTTCACACCGTTTTACACCAAACAGTATTGTCCTTACACATTTTCCATCCTTGCAGGCCTGGAAATGACAGAAAAGAAGGTTATTGTTGTCACCGTATCCATGGAAACCATTAGTCAATATCAGCCAGTCAGGAACAGAGGTGTTTGTATCTAAATCTGTTAGGAATCAGTGGGAGCCAGTGGGTTTCAGAAGGAAGTGGAACCCTTCCAGATCTGATGCTCGTGTGAGAGCAGGAACACGGCAGAGGCCTGACAAATTGTTAATGACACCCCCTTTGGGTGGGCAGACATTCAAATGGGAGAATTAAAAAGGAATGTGGGACAAAGGGACAGGACAGTACAGGCCTAGATACTTTTCCCTGCAGCTGAGAATGGGAATCCCCAAGGATGGGCTGCCTGCCCACTGCTATAACTCATGGCAGCTTTTATTACCACACCATCCCTCACTCTTTACTTGAGAAATATTAAATCCCTCTGGGTATACAATCCCTGTAGGTAATGAGGCATAACCAGGAAGAGAAGCTGGTCCTGGAGATTATCCAGCTCCAGTGAGAGAGATAAGAATGAAACAGGGTCCATGGGTGAAGAACCATTCATTATAAAGACAGTGAAGACGGGCTGGAGACAGATGCTGTGGGTCACTGGGCCAGACTGCAGTCACATCGAGCAATGTGAGGAGGGCAACTTTATTAGAGTCACTTGCTTTCATTCACTTGTGGGACAACATGGGCGTTACTAGCTGGGGCAGGTTTTAATGTCCATCCCTGTTGTCCTTGAGAAGGAAGTGGTGAGCTGCCTTATTGGACTCCATGTGATCTAGTGGATCCACAATGGCCACAGTTCCACAATGTACTGAAGAAATTCACCAAGGCTCCTCGGGCATCACCTTCTAAACCCATCAGCACTTTCATCTCGAAGGACAAGGGCAGCAGATACATGGGAACACCAGCCCCTGCAAGTTCCTCTCTGAGCCACTCAGTATCCTGGCTTGGCAATATATCACAGTTCTCTCTCTCTGTTGCTGGGTCAACATCCTGGAATTCCATCTCGAAAGGGGTTTTTTTTGGTGTTCTCACAGGAGGTGGACTGCAGTGCTTCAAGAAATCAGCTCAGCTATGTTCTCAAGGGCAGCTAAGGACGTGCAATAAATAATGGCCCAGCCAGAGAGGCCCATGTCCCACAAATGAATAAAATACTGCCCTGTTTGAACTCTGAGTCACTGCTGTTTGATCTTGTCTTCTATTTCTCAAACTGAGTGTATGTTTCTAGTATCCAATGAGAAACATTACCTCAGGGCACCTTTCCTTAATCCATGCCATTACACATCACCATTTCCGTTAGCTCCTGCTGCCTGGGCCAGTCAAATGGGCTGATGTAAGGAACTGTCCCTAAACATTCTGTGAATTCATCATCCAAGTTACTCCTTTCCCAGTCTGATTCTTCCGATCTCAGTGGAGATTAAAACCAGCCGTGTATTTCCTATCAGACCTATTGTCATTCTCTGCATCCTGTCCTTCTGTGTGATTGCTGTTAGGGAGCAAACAAATGATTCTAACCTTTACTCTCTGTCATTGTTACTGAAACTGATTCAGTGAATCAATCTCCCACATGAAGAGAATCTCTCACCATTGCAACAGCCTCAGCCTGATTGAGAAGGAATACTCTCCCACTTTAATCCAGGGAATGACAGACCTATGAGCCTGACATAGGGAACCTGCTGGAGAAGATACTGAAGGAAAGGATAAATACCTATTTGGAAGAAAATGGGCTTATCGGTGACAGGCAGCATGGTTTTGTGCAGGGAAGGTCATGTCTTACAAACCCACTAGAATTCTTTGAAGAAGTGACAAAGTTGATTAATGGGGGAAGGGCTGTAGATGTCATGTATGTGGACTTCAGGGAGGCTTTTGAGAAGGCTGCCCATGGTAGGCTGATGGAGAAGATGAAGTCGCATGGGCTCCAGGGTGTTGTAGCAAGGTGGATAAAAAAACTGGCTGGGCAGCAGAGGCAGAGAGTAGTAGTGGAAGGGAGCTGCTCAAAATGGAGACCTGTGATCACCTGTGTCCCACAAGGATCTGCGCTGGGATCACTGTTGTCTGTGATATATATAAATGATCTGAAGGAAGGTGCAGGTTGCCTCATTAGCAAGTTTGCAGATGACATTAAGATCGGTGGAGTAGCAGATAGTGAAGAGGACTATTAGAGAATACACCAGAATACAGATAGATTGGAGAATTGGGCAGAGAAATGGCAGATGGAGTTCAACCCGAGCAAATGTGAGGTGATGGATTTTGGAAGATCCAATTCAAGGACAAACTATACAGTAAATGGAAAAGCCCTGGGGAAAATTGAGGTACAGAGACATTTGGGTGTTGAGGTCCATTGTTCCTTGAAGGTAGCAATGCAGGTCAATAGAGTGGTCAAGAAGGCATATGGCATGCTTTCATTCATCAGACAGGGTATTGAGTACAAGAGTTGGCAGGTCATGGTACAGTTTTATAAGACGTTGGTTTGGCCACATTTGGAATACTGTGTACAGTTCTGGTCACCACATTACCAAAAGGATGTGGATGCTTTGGAGAGGGTGCAGAGGAGGTTCACCAGGATGTTGCCTGGTATGGATGGCGCTAGCTACGAATAGAGGTTGAGTAGATTAGGATTATTTTCATTGGAAAGACAGAGGTTGAGGGGGATCCTGATTGAGGTCGACAAAATCATGAGAGGTATAGCCAGGGTGGACAGCAAGAAGCTTTTTCCCAGAGTAGGGGAGCTCAGTTATTAGGGGTTAAGAGTTCATAGAAGAGAGAACAATGAACAATACAGTACAGAACAGGCCCTTTGGCCCTCAATGCTGTGCTGAACTGTAAACTAATCTAAACTCATCCCCCTAAACTATCCCATCATCATCCATGTGCTTATCCAAGGATTGTTTAAATCTCCCTAATGTGGCTGAGTTAACTACATTAGCAGGTAGGGCATTCCAAGCCCTTACCACTCTCTGAGTAAAGAACCTGCCTCTGACATCTGTCTTAAATCTATCACCCCTCAATTTGTAGTTGTGTCCCCTCGTATAAGATGACATCTTCATCTGAGGAAAAAGACTTTCACTGTCTCCTCTATCTACTCCTCTGATCATCTTGTACATCTCTATTAAATCCCCTCTTAGAACAGACCCAACTCCCTCAGCCTTTCCTCATAAGATCTTCCCTCCAGACCAGGCAACATCCTGGTAAATCTCCTCTGCACCTTTTCCAATGCTTCTACATCCTTCCTGTAATGGGGTTCCCAGAATTGTACACAATATTCCAAGTGTGGCCACACCAGTGTTTTGTATAGTTGCAGCATGATATTGCGGTTCCGGAACTCAATCCCCCTACCAATGAAACCTAACACACCATATACCTTCTTAACAGCACTATCCACCTGGGTGGTAACTTTCAGGGATCTATGTACATGGACTCCAAGATCTCTCTGCACATCCACACTACCAAGAATCTTTCCATTGACCCAGTACTCTGCCTTCCTGTTATCCTTCCCAAAGTGCATCACCTCACATTTATCTGCATTGAACTCCATTTGCCACCTCTCAGCCCGATTCTGCAGTTTATCCAAGTCCCCCTGCAACCTGTAACATTCTTCCACACTATCCACTACTCCACTGACTTAAGTGTCATCTGCAAACTTACTAACCCATCCACCTATGCCTGTGTCTAAGTTGTTTATAAAAATGACAAACAGCAGTGGTCCCAAAACAGATCCGAGTGGCGCACCACTAGTAACCGGACTCCAGGCTGAATATTTTCCATCAACCACCACTCGCTGTCTTCTTTCAGAAAGACAGTTTCTAATCCAAACTGCTAAATCACCTTCAAACCTAGGCCTCTGCATTTTCTCCAGTAGCCAACCATGTGTAACTTTATCAAAGGCTTTACTGAAGTCCATGTAAACTCCGTCAACTGCCCTCCCCTCATCTACATGCTTGGTCAATGAGGTTTGTGAGACACAACCTGCCCTTGTCAAAACCATGTTGACTATGTCCAATCAAATTGTTGCTTGCTCAATGATTATAAATCCTATCTCTTATAATCTTCTCCAAAACTTGTCCGACAGCAGACATAAGGCTCACTGGTCTATAATTACCTGGGTCATCTCTACTGCCCTTCTTGACCAAGGGCACAACATTTACAATCCTCCAGTCCTCTGGTACTAAACCTGTAGACAATGATGACTCAAAGATCAAAGCCAAAGGCTCAAACACCTCTCCCTAGCTGCCCAGAGAATCCTCGGATAATTCCCATCTGGCCCAGGGGACTTCTCTATTTTCAATCCTTCTAGAATTGTTAACACCTCTTCACAACTAACCTCGATCCTTTCTAGTCTAATATCTCGTATCTCATTCTTCTCCTCCACAATATTCTCGTTTTCCTGAGTGAAAACCGGTGACAAATGTTTGTTCAGCCTCTCTCCGATCTCCACAGGGTCCACACTCAACTTCCCACTTCCGTCTTTGACAGGCCCTATTCCTACCCTCGTCATCCTTTTATTCCTCACATACCTATAGAAAGCTTTAGGGTTCTCCTTTATTCTATTTGCTAAAGACTGCTCGTGTCCTCTCTTTGCTCTTCTTAACTCTCTCTCTTTAAATCCTTCCTCACTGATCTGTAACTCTCTATCTCCTCATCTGTACCATCTTGTCTCATCATCACATGAGCCTCCTTCTTCTTTGTAACAAGAGATACAATTTCTGTAGTAAACCACGGTTCCCTTACCTTATCACTTCCTCCCTGCCTGACAGGGACAGACCTATCAAGGACACGCAATATCTGTTCCTGAAATCAGCTCCACATTTCGATTACTCGTCCCCATCCCCTGTTTTGCTCCCCCTATTCTATGCCTCCTAAGTCTTGCCTAATCACATTATGATTGCCCTTCCCCCAGTCCTATGGCATGCTCCTGTGAGAGGTAATTTCGGTTTAAACTTTAAGATGTGCCTGGACCACAGACTGATCCATAATAAAAGACAAAACTTTTGTTTCTTTTCTAGAACATTTTATATACTCAAAAGTAGAATAGTTTAAATTGTGCATATTGCTGACAATTTGTAAGCAGAGTGACGTCTTTTCTAAAACATTAGACTTTTTGTTTTTTTTTCTAAAAACATTTTGTATACTCAAAAGTAGAATAGTTTAAATTGTGCAGAATGCTGACAATTTGTGAGCAGAGTAAAACAAGCAGGCCCTTGATTGATGAAACCATAAACACAGACAGTGAAGGAGAAGTCCTTGACTGATAGAGGCTGCAAGACAGGGAAACGACTCGAGAGACATCTGCTACAGATTGATACAGAGACATCTGCTATAACACAGAGAAGAATAAGTCTTTGACTGATAAGACTACAGGGAGAGAAAAATAACACCTCTAGGGTCTGGAGACATTTGTTGCAGACTTTGTGATAAGGATGCAAGTTGGAGAATAATGATGTTCTTAAGAATGTGAACCTCATGGCTCATTAAAAGCCAGGAAGGGGAGGGTCTGGAGACATTTGTTGCAGACTTTGTGATAAGGATGCAAGTTGGAGAATAATGATGTTCTTAAGAATGTGAACCTCATGGCTCATTAAGAGCCAGGAAGGGGAGGGTCTGGAGACATTTGTTGCAGACTTTGTGATAAGGATACAAGTTGGAGAATAATGATGTTCTTAAGAATGTGAACCTCATGGCTCATTAAGAGCCAGGAAGGGGAGGGTCTGGAGACATTTGTTGCAGACTTTGTGATAAGGATACAAGTTGGAGAATAATGATGTTTTTTTTAAGAATGTGAACCTCATGGCTCGTTAGAACCAAGGAGGGGAGGGACTTGTACTGTATATAATGAGAAACTTTGTAAGCCTCGGCGCGCCTTTTACTCAGAAGGGTGCCCGACTCTGCAGACTTGCTAATAAAACTTTGTTTTCCTGAATTTGTCTAGAGCGATTATTAAGAAGCGATTTTCGTTTCTAACAACTTGGGGGCTCGTTGTCCGGGATCAACACTCCGGCCGCGGGGGGAGCTGAGGAAGGACATCGGAGAAGGTGCACCCTGCTGATTTCAGCAGTCCCTGATTCCTTGCTTGTCGCCCCGCGCGGCTTGAGCGAGTGATATCCGGGAGGCTCAGGAAAACAAAGGAGGGGTGTAACCGAGGCAGTGGGGACGGTTAACGATCGAGTAATTTCGGTGCACCGAACCCAGGTAAGAAAAAACTTGCGGGGACCGTGTTTCCGGAGGCCTGGGGACCTACGGGGTGCCTGTGGATTTTTCTACAGAGACGTGGGACTCAGGTATCTAGAGACCGGGGCTTGCCTGTGAGGGATTTTGCAGAGACCGTGTTTGAGGAGGAACGTGTACCTACGGGGTGCCTGTGATCTGTGTCACAGAGACGTAGGACACAGGAATCCAAAGACCGGGGGTGCCTGCAAAGGAACCTGGGCGATCACGGGACTGAAGGTCCGGGAATTGGCTAAATTGTGATAGATTATCACGGGAAAATTACGAAGTCCTCGGCAATGGGAAATAAGGGATCTAAGGCGATTAAGGGATGGGCTGGGGTATGTTTTGTTATTTGTAGATAGAATAAGTATAAGTAGCAGGAAATGATCTTGGAAACATATGTTGTAAAATCCATATAAGTGGGAGCTTATAAAAAATAATGGGTAAAGATGCTGCTGGGAGTTGTCCACAGACCCATCAACAGTAGCTTTCTTTGGGACAGAATAGTTCAGGGAGAAAATAAGGTGTGTAAAAAAACAGGCAGTATATTTATCACTGGTGATTTTAATTTTCATGTAGATTGGGAAAATCAAGTTGCCTAAGGAAGTCAGAAGGACACTTTTCTAGAATCATATGTTCTACATCCAAATGGGAATCAAGCTATTTTGCGTCTGATAATATATACTGAGGAAGGTTTAATACATGATCACAAAGTAAAAATAAACTCTAAGGTTACAGTGACCATAATATGATAGAAGTTAGCATTCATGTTAAGAGTAAGAAACTTGGGTTGAAAACAACTGTGCTATAAACTCGAAGAAGGTAGGCATTGTGCAGAGTTAACTGGAGTGGACTCAGAAAGAAGTTTAATAGAAAAGACAACTAATGAACAACTGCACACTTTTATGAAAATAGTTCATGACTCCCAGTTTCCTCAGTGAGGAAAAATGATTCCAGGAAGGGAATATCAAAGAATGATTAACCAAGGGAAAAAAAAAACAGACAGAGTTGAAAGAAAAGTCATAAAAATGGAAAAGATTGTGAGAGAATCAATGTCTGGAAGGTATCAAAAAAAAACTTAAATTTTGCTGCAAACAAAAAAAACATTTATGACAGCAACAGACACACAATGCATGAAAATTGGTCCTATCCACTTAATGATTCAAATGGTTAAACAAGCTTTTGGAGAACACAAAGGACATCATCTGAAAATTGGTTGTGCACGGAGAGAAATTGTATTATTGATAGCCACTGCTCGGATGTTATGCATTTTCCACCAAAGATATTTAATTGTGATTACTTTCCCCAATAATTGCATACAAATTAAGTCTGCAAAGGCTGCCAATTGTTATAACACCACCTTCTTGTGGTCTGTATGAAAATAGAATCTCTGTTGTATACTATTTATTATAAGGGAACACTGTTCCAACTACATGACAGAAAGGATAGCTGGCTTGCTTAACTGTAAGTATAACCTGTCTAAACAATAACTTCTCAGGATTAGTGACAACTGACTGAATTTCTGAATCATACGGTGCATTCTTGTAGTGTGCAGAAAACTGAGAAAGAACTCCATTAGCAGCTAAAAGGGTGTAAACTACTCAATGTATAAAACATACAGGAAACAGTTTGCAGAAAAATTCACCATTGACACGTTTAATTGCTACCATTCAAACACCCAAACTTCAGAAATGTAGGCCATCATTTACCTAACTGTGCAAATGTCCAAATCAACTGGGTTTACAGAAGCCCCGAGAAATTCTAAAGGACTGTTGCAATTTCAGGGAGGTGGGGGGATGGAATGGTGGAGAAGAGAGACCAACTGAAAATGATATTACTTTGAAGAGAGTTAAAGTTTCAATCAACCTCTTCAATTGTTGGTCCACCAGAAGGGTCCTTTCTGACTTGTTCTGAGAATGGCCCTTCGGGCATACCTCCCTGGTAAAGTTTGGCAATGGTGGGCTTGCATATTTTTTTTTTCAAATCTTTCAACTGCTGCTCAAAGTCCTCCTTCTCTGCTGTTTGGTTTGCCTCCAGCCAGGAGATGGCCTGGTTACACTTTTCGATGACTTTGTTCTTATCTTCCTCACTGATCTTGCCTTTCATTTTCTCTTCCTCCACTGAACTCTTCATGTTAAATGCGTACGACTCCAGGGAATTCTTGGCTGTAATTTTCTCACGCTGCATATCATCCTGACCTTTGTACCTCTCCGCTTCCTGCACCATCCTCTCGATCTCCTCCTTACTCAACCTGCCCTTGTTATTGGTGATGGTGATTTTGCTCTCTTTGCCAGTGCTCTTGTCCACAGCAGAGACATTCAAGATGCCATTTGCGTCAATATCAAAGGTGACCTCAATCTGTGGTACACCACGTGGCGCAGGAGGGATCCCACTGAGGTCAAATTTGCCCAAGAGAACTCCGGAGGAAAGGTCTCCTGGCTCACACTCCGCCGCTCGACTTCCTCTTGCATAAGGTGGAGCCCGGAGACTGGGTACTTGTTAAGACCTGGAAGGCCGAAAAGCTCCAGCCGCGGTGGGAAGGACCGTTCTTGGTTCTGTTAACAACTGAAGCAGCTGTTCGGACGAAAGAGAAAGGGTGGGTCCACGCATCGAGGATAAAGGGGCCTGTTCCATCTGAAGAAGAAAGCACTTGGACATGCGAGCAAGGGGACAAGCCGTTGGTGGTAAAACTGAAAAGACAGCAATAATGAACTCTACTTGGACTGTATTGGTGGGGATATTGATCAATTTACTCCTGTATGTGGGGGAGGGTGAGGGGAGATGTGACAAATGTCGAACTATAGTAAGACTTGGGATTTGAATCTACTCGGGAACATTGTGTCCCATTCCTATGTGGACGATAGGTGTTACGATGTGAGTGCACGACACGAATGTTGGGAGGATGGGAGACCCTATTATCAGGTATATAATAAAGGATACGGTGGCAAAATCCGTGGATGCCCTATAAATGACCGCTGGGTGTCTATTAGCAAAACTGGGAGGTGGGACCTATCCTCCGTGTTGCTCAGGGAGCAGGTTGACAGAGTCAAGGAGACCAAGATACAGATCACTGATCGGGGGTTGGGGAAGGAGCAAGACCGTTAGGGAACGGTCGTGCTCCCTAAAGTGCCATCCGTATACGAAGAGGTAGAAGGAAAAATTGAACTCCCTGATGTTACACAAAACCTGTTTATTGATCTCACCTCTAGAATAGCCACTGTTTTAAATGTTAGCAATTGCTGGGTTTGTGGGGGGCCGCATATGTCGGAACAATGGCCGTGGACTGGTCAAAGCTTAGACATAGGGGAATTGCAGCAAACCACTTGGACTCATGTCAACGACAGAAAAAGCCAGGGGTGGAGACTGACAAACAGCCCTGAGGGCCAGTTCTGTATTGAAGGCAAGGGGACCGTGGAGGTAGGGATTAGTCCCTGTCAGAATATGTTGGATGCAACCACGCGAGTATGGTGGCCTGAGGATATTACTTGGTACATTGCAAACCGAGGTCATAAAAATTGCGTTCCATTACGTACTGATTCCTCCTCTGACGAACTAGGTTCTGATTCTTCCGATGGCATGATGAGAGTCTGGAGTGGTGGTTGTCGGGGGAATCGATGCTGGGATACTCCTGTCCAGACTCTGGGTCAGGAGTCCGAATACTGGAATTGCAGTGGTCCTGGTCCTTATGAGGGCGTCCCCGGGGTAAAGGAGCTGTGGGATGACGTTGTGAGGCAGGGAGGGCCTGCTCCAGATGGCCTATTTTGGATATGCGGTAATCGGGCATACTCCAAACTGCCCATGGGATGGGCTGGGGTATGCTTCCCGGGTCTAATACGACCTGCGTTCTTCCTATTACCCCGGGAGGAAGGCGATGATTTGGGGATTAAACTCTTTGACTCCCTCCGTAGGTCACCAAGGGATATCCAAGTCAGTGATTGGGGGGATGAGTGGCCACCGGCCCGGATTATTGAATACTACGGGCCAGCTACATGGGCACAGGACGGATCATGGGGATATCGTACTCCTATCTATATGTTAAATCGAATTATCAGGCTCCAAGCAGTCGTAGAGGTCATTACTAACCAGACCGCTCTGGCCCTGGAGCTGCTGGCTAAGCAGCAGGATCAGATGAGGGCTGCTATATATCAAAACCGACTTGCCTTGGATTATCTGTTGGCCTCGGAGGGGGCGTGTGCGGGAAGTTTAACCTGACAAACTGCTGTCTAGAAATTGACGATAATGGTAAAGCGGTTTTGGAAATTTCCGATGAAATTCGGAAATTGGCCCATGTGCCAGTACAATCTTGGCGTCCTCTTAGTGGCATCGGATGGTGGGATGGTCTCCTAAGTGGTAGTTGGTGGCGCACAGCGTTGCTGATGGTTGGGGGGGGGCATGATTCTTCTTCTCGTACTACCCTGCCTAATCCCCTGTATTCAGTTTTTAATTCAGAAAAATATTTCCCGACTCCAGGCAGTGGTGGTTCCACAACATGGGACGCGTGAACTTAAAGTGATGTTGCTGCGAAAGACCAAGGATTTCCCGGGCCCTTGAGGAGGGGGGGGTTATCTTGGTCAGGCACATCTTAAGAAAGAAAAGGGTGGAATTGTGAGAGGTAATTTCGGTTTAAACTTTAAGATGTGCCTGGACCACAGACTGATCCATAATAAAAGACAAAACTTTTGTTTCTTTTCTAGAACATTTTATATACTCAAAAGTAGAATAGTTTAAATTGTGCATATTGCTGACAATTTGTAAGCAGAGTGACGTCTTTTCTAAAACATTAGACTTTTTGTTTTTTTTTCTAAAAACATTTTGTATACTCAAAAGTAGAATAGTTTAAATTGTGCAGAATGCTGACAATTTGTGAGCAGAGTAAAACAAGCAGGCCCTTGATTGATGAAACCATAAACACAGACAGTGAAGGAGAAGTCCTTGACTGATAGAGGCTGCAAGACAGGGAAACGACTCGAGAGACATCTGCTACAGATTGATACAGAGACATCTGCTATAACACAGAGAAGAATAAGTCTTTGACTGATAAGACTACAGGGAGAGAAAAATAACACCTCTAGGGTCTGGAGACATTTGTTGCAGACTTTGTGATAAGGATGCAAGTTGGAGAATAATGATGTTCTTAAGAATGTGAACCTCATGGCTCATTAAAAGCCAGGAAGGGGAGGGTCTGGAGACATTTGTTGCAGACTTTGTGATAAGGATGCAAGTTGGAGAATAATGATGTTCTTAAGAATGTGAACCTCATGGCTCATTAAGAGCCAGGAAGGGGAGGGTCTGGAGACATTTGTTGCAGACTTTGTGATAAGGATACAAGTTGGAGAATAATGATGTTCTTAAGAATGTGAACCTCATGGCTCATTAAGAGCCAGGAAGGGGAGGGTCTGGAGACATTTGTTGCAGACTTTGTGATAAGGATACAAGTTGGAGAATAATGATGTTTTTTTTAAGAATGTGAACCTCATGGCTCGTTAGAACCAAGGAGGGGAGGGACTTGTACTGTATATAATGAGAAACTTTGTAAGCCTCGGCGCGCCTTTTACTCAGAAGGGTGCCCGACTCTGCAGACTTGCTAATAAAACTTTGTTTTCCTGAATTTGTCTAGAGCGATTATTAAGAAGCGATTTTCGTTTCTAACACTCCTATCCCTTTTCATCGCTAAACTAAGTGTAACTAAACTATGGTCATTCTCTCCAAAGTGCTCACCTACCACTAAATCAAAGTGAGAGGAGCAAAGTTTAGGGGAGACATGCGTGGAAATTTCTTCATGCGGAGGGTGGTGGGTGCTTGGAACACGTTGCCAGCAGAGATGGCAGAGGTGGGCATGATAGCATCATTTAAGATGCATCTAGACAGATACATGAATTCACCGGGAACAGAGGGATACGGATCCTTAGAAAATAGGTGACAGGTTGAGATAGAGGATCTGGATCGGTATGGGCTTGGAGGGCCGAAGGGCCTGTTACTGTGCAGTAATGTTCTTTGCTTTTTTCCTCGTTTCCAGTCATTCCCGAGTGCTTGAATATTCAGACTTCAGTCTTTACCATCTTACAGCTGTGTGTTTGTCATAACTTTCAAATCCTACATCCAGTAAGAGGGTACCCAGCAGCTCAGTGTTACTGAGATTACCAGCTGGAACTATTATAACACTGTACAGCTCCAATTTTGTCCCCAAAATGACTGTGAAGCATCATGTGACACTGCTGTTTCAATCCTATTACCTATTCAAGGAACTAACTCACTGTCCAAGAAAGCAAATGGTATTTTAGCATTTATCTCTCAGGTTTTGGATTCTGGGTAATCCAAGATGGAGGATGGGAAAAATTTCTGGTTGTAACAGCTGCTCCTTTTTTTTGAGGTATTTTAGGTGCTGGAGGTGATTTCCTTGAATTCCAGGAGCAGCAATTACTGTTTGATATGCTGTTGCATTGTTTTGGAACTTTGGGGAAAAAAAGTCAGAACGTTCCAGCCCCGGGTAACTGTCTGTGTGGAGTTTGCACGTTCTCCCTGTATCTGCGTGGGTTTCCTCCAGGTGCTCCGGTTTCCTCCCATAGTCCAAAATGTGCAGGTCAGGTGAATTGGCCGTGCTAAATTGCCCCCAGTGTTAGGTGCATTAGTCCGAGAGAAATGGGTCTGGGTGGGTTGTTCTTTGGAGGGTGGGTGTGGACTGGTTGAGCCAAAGGGCCTGTTTCCACATAATAGGGAATCTAATCTAATCTAAAAACAGCAGTTTTAAAAGGAAGAAGCACAGACAAAGGAAGCACATGGTGATGACAGTGCAGGAGAGAGAGAGAGAGAGAGAGAAAGAACCTGCACAGTTACTGCCTGTGCTGTTTGAATTCATGTATCGCTGGACATCGGAGTGCATCTGGGAAATTTAACAAACAGTGAATTTCACAACTAATCTTGGAGGAACCGGTTTGGGCGAAGTTCACAGCACAGAATCAGATAAGTTAATCATTGTCTTAAGTCTGTCCAACAGAAAGGCTGTATTATTGAGTACAGTGGGTGTTTCTTGATTATATGTTTTTGGAGATATGTCTCTTGATTAAACTTAAAATATAAGCCATAGCTCTTTAATTTAACCTGGGGCAGTATTTTGTAGAGGAATAAGACAGTGTTATTTTCAGGGTCTGTAGATTGTGAAGGAGCAAAAATGGCCTTTGCAGTGATACATACTTCTTGTCAGATGTGGGAGTTTAAAGAGAGTTTAAGGGTTACTGTGGATTATATCTGCCATAAATGCTATTGGATGCGAATCTTATCAGATCGAGTGGATCAGTTGGAGAGACAGATAGAAGCGATGAGGAATTTGCAACAGCAACAGTATGTGATGGATGGCAGTTATAGGAAGGGGGGAAAGTCTCAGATACAGTCACATAGATGGGTTAACTCCAGGAAGGGTAAGAGAGGTAGGCACCTAATGCAGGAGTCTTTTGTGGATATACCCATTTCAAACAGGTATGCTGTTTTGGAAAATGTAGGGGGTGATGGATTCTCAGGGGAACGTAGCACGGACAGCCAAGTTTCTGGTATTGAGACTGGCTCTAATGTAACGAGGGGTACGTCGGCTTTCAAGAGATCAATTGTGTTCGGGGATTCTGTAGTCCGAGGTACAGACAGACGTTTCTATGGCCAGCAGAGAAAAAGCAGAATGGTGTGTTGTTTCCCTGGTGCCAGGATCAAGGATGTCTCAGAGAGGGTGCAGAATGTTCTCATGGGGGAGAGGGGCCAGCAGGAGGTCATTGTCCACATTGGAACCAATGATATAGGAAGGGAAATGGTTGAGATTCTGAAGGGAGATTACAGAGATTAGGCAGAAATTTAAAAAGGAGGTCCTCAAGGGTAGTAATATCTGGATTACTCCCAGTGCTACGAGCTAGTGAGGGCAGGAATAGGAGGATAAGGCAGATGAATACATGGCTGAGGAGCTGGTGTATGGGAGAAGGATTCATATTTTTGGATCATTGGAATCTCTTTTGGGGTAGAAGTGACCTGTACAAGAAGGACAGATTGCACCTAAATTGGAAGGGGACTCATATACTGGCAGGGACATTTGCTAGAACTGCTCGGGAGGATTTAAACTAGTCAGGTGGGGGGTGGGATACAGGGAGATAGTGAAGAAAGAGATCGATCTGAGACAGATACAGCTGAGAACAGAAGTGAATCAAACAGTCAGGGCAGGCAGGGACAAGGTAGGACGAATAAATTAAACTGCATTTATTTCAATGCAAGGAGTCTAACAGGGAAGGCAGATGAACTCAGGGCATGGTTAGGAACATGGGACTGGGATATCATAGCAATTACAGAAACATGGCTCAGGGATGGGCAGGACTGGCAGCTTAATGTTCCAGGATACAAATGCGACAGGAAGGATAGAAAGGGAGGCAAGAGAGGAGGGAGAGTGGCATTTTTGATAAGGGATATCATTACAGCTGTGCTGAGGGAGGATATTCCCAGAAATACATCCAGGGAAGCTATTTGGGTGGAACTGAGAAATAAGAAAGGGATGGTCACCTTATTGGGATTGTATTATAGACACCCCAATAGTCAGAGGGAAATTGAGAAACAAATTTGTAAGGAGATCTCAGCTCTCTGTAAGAATAATAGGGTAGTTATGGTCGGGGATTTTAACTTTCCAAACATCGACTGGGACTGCCATAGTGTTAAAGGTTTAGATGGACAGGAATTTTTTAAGTATGTACAAGACAATTTTCTGATTCAGTATGTGGATGTACAAACTAGAGAAGGTGCAAAACTTGACCTACTCTTGGGAAATAAGGCAGGGCAGGTGACTGAGGTGTCAGTGGGGGAGCACTTTGGGGCCAGCGACCATAATTCTATTAGATTTAAAATAGTGATGGAAAAGGATAGACCAGATCTAAATGTTGGAATTCTAAATTGGAGAAAAGCCAATTTTGATGGTATTAGGCAAGAACCTTTGAAAGCTGATTGGAGGCAGATGTTCACAGGTTCAGGGACGGCTGGAAAATGGGAAGCCTTCAGAAATGAGATAACAAGAATCCAGAGAAAGTATATTCCTGTCAGGGTGAAAGGGAAGGCTGGTAGGTATAGGGAATGCTGGATGACGAAAGAAATTGAGGGTTTGGTTAAGAAAAAGAAGGAAGCATATGTCAGGTATAGACAGGATTTATTGAGTGAATCCTTAGAACAGTATAAAGGAAGTAGGAGTATACTTAAGAGGGAAATCAGGAGGGCAAAATGAGGACATGAGATAGCTTTGGCAAATAGAATTAAGGAGAATCCAAAGGGTTTTTACAAATATATTAAGGACAAAAGGGTAACTAGGGAGAGAATAGGGCCCCTCAAAGATCAGCAAGGCGGCCTTTGTGTGGAACCACAGAAAATGGGGGAGATGCTAAATGAATATTTTGCATCAGTATTTACTGTGGAAAAGGATATGGAAGATATCGACTGTAAGGAAATAGATGGTGACATCTTGCAAAATGTCCAGATTACAGAGGAGGAAGTGCTGGATGTCTTGAAATGGTTAAAGGTGGATAAATCCCCAGTACCTGAGAACTCTGTGGGAAGCTAGAGAAGTGATTGCTGGGCCTCTTGCTGAGATATTTGTATCATCGATAGTCACAGGTGAGGTGCTGGAAGACTGGAGGTTGGCGAACGTGGTGCCACTGTTTAAGAAGGGTGGTAAGGACAAGCCAGGGAACTATAGACCAGTGAGCCTGACCTCAGTGGTGGGCAAGTTGCTGGAGGTAATCCTGAGGGACAGGGTGTAAATTTATTTAGAAAGGTAAGGACTGATTAGGGATAGTCAACATGGATTTGTGCATGGGAAATCATGTCTCATAAACTTGATTGAGTTTTTTGAAGAAGTAACGAAGAGGATTGATGAGGGCAGAGCAGTAGATATGATCTATATGGACTTCAGTAGGGTGTTCGACAAGGTTCCCCATGGGAGACTGATTAGCAAGGTTAGATCTCATGGAATACAGGGAGAACTAGCCATTTGGATACAGAACAGACTCAAAGGTAGAAGACAGAGGGTGGTGGTGGAGGGTTGTTTTTCAGACTGGAGGCCTGTGACCAGTGGAGTGCCACAAGGATCAGTGCTGGGCCCTCTACTTTTTGACATTTACATAGATTATTTGGATGCGAGCATAAGAGGCACAGTTATTACGTTCGCAGATGACAGCAAAATTGGAGGTATAGTGGACAGCAAAGAGGGTTACCTCAGATTACAACAGGATCTGGACCAGATGGGCCAATGGGCTGAGAAGTGGCAGATGGAGTTTAATTCAGATAAATGCGAGGTGCTGCATTTTGGGAAAGCAAATTTTAGCAGGACTTATACACTTAATGGTAAGGTCCTATGGAGTGTTGCTGAACAAAGAGACCTTGGAGTGCAGGTTCATAGCTCCTTGAAAGTGGAGTTGCAGGTAGATAGGATAGTGACGAAGGTGTTTGGTCTGCTTTCTTTTATTGGTCAGAGTATTGAATACAGGAGTTGGGAGGTCATGTTGCGGCTGTACAGGACATTGGTTAGGCCACTGTTGGAATATTGCGTGCAATTCTGGTCTCCTTCCTATTGGAAAGATGTTGTGAAACATGGAAGGGATCAGAAAAGATTTACAAGGATGTTGCCATGGTTGGACGATTTGAGTTATAGGGAGAGGCTGAACAGGCTGGGTCTATTTTCCCTGGAGCATCGGAGGCTGAGGGGTGACCTTGTAGAGGTTTACAAAATTATGAGGGGCATGGATAGGATAAATAGACAAAGTCTTTTCCCTGGGGTCTGGGAGTCCAGAACTAGAGGGCATAGGTTTAGCGTGAGAGGGGAAAGATATAAAAGAGACCTCAGGGGCGACTTTTTCACGCAGAGGGTGGTACGTGTATGGAATGAGCTGCCAGAGGATGTGGTTGAGGCTGGTACAATTGCAACATTTAAGAAGCATTTGGATGGGTATATGAATAGGAAGGGTTTGGAGGGATATGGGCCGGGTGCTGGCAGGTGGGACTAGATTGGGTTGGGATATCTGGTCGGCATGGACGGGTTGGACATGCTGTACATCTCTATGACTCTATGACTCTATGATGGAGTTAAAAACAGGCATGTATTGTTGAGGCTGCATCTGGAGCTGAAAAATGTGTTGCTGGAAAAGCGCAGTAGGTCAGGCAGCATCAAAGGAACAGAAGAATCGACATTTCGGGCATAACCCCTTCTTCAGCCCCGAAACGTCGATTCTCCTGCTCCTTTGATGCTGCCTGACCTGCTGCGCTTTTCCAGCAACACATTTTTCAGCTGCACCTGAAGTCCCGTGTACAGTTCTGCTCCCCATATTTACTGGCATTGGAGGCAGTTTGAAAGAGGCTCCTGAGGCAGGTTCCAGGGATAATGGAGCTGATTTCCCAAGAACAGTTAAACAGGTTCAGCATTGATTCAGTCAGTCATAGAAGGATGAGGGAGAGTCTCACTGTAACAAGATTCTGAGGGGGTGGAAGGATCAGAGTAGTTGTTGAGAAGATGTTACACTAGTGAGGGAGTCTCGGCCTAGTGGACTGTGAAAACTCCTACATGGCCCATGGCTCATCACTAATTAATCTCCTTGTGCAGCCCGTGGTGCTTCAGTTCCCTTGGTAATAAAATTCCTGAGCCCTTTATAAAGGAGGCCAGGGATGTGCCGTGTAGTGACTCTAATCTGTGTTCAACAATAAACAATGTTCCTTTCCAGTCAGGCTTCCTGAGTTATTACAGCAAGTTGAGACCTGGAGCAGATCATCATGATCTTGTTGAAAGGCAGGGCAAGTTTTATGGGCCAAATGGCCTCCTCCTGATACTATTTCTGATCCTTTTATCTCTCCTGCACACAACATTCCTTCAGTGTCTCAGATTGATGAAGGTGATTGTTATGGCCAGGGTGGGGAGATGATCGACATGGACTTTAGCAAGGCCTTTGACAAACTCCCTCACAGCAGGCTGATGAAGCTGAAGTCACATGGGATCCACAGTCAGCTGGTAAGATGGAGACTGAACTGGCTTGGACATAGAGGAAAGAGAATCACAGTGGCAGGGTGCTGTTCCGCCTCAGGATCTGAGAGCAATGGTGTTCCATAGGGCTCAGTGCTGGGACCCCTCTGTTTAGGACAATGGAAGCAGCCTGAGGAGTATGTTTGTGGATAACACAAACATTGGGAAAGCTGGGGATCGTGAGAAGGATTGCCAGAGGGTACAGCAGGCTTGGGATAAACTGGAGACTTTGCCGGAGAAACGGCAGCTGGAGTCTAATCTGAACAAATGTGAGGAGATGTATTTGGGGGATCTAATGCAGGACAGAATTATACAGGGAATGGTGGAACCTTTAACAGTATTAACATACAGAGGGATCTCAATGTACAGATCCACAGTTCCCTGGAAGTGCTGACACAAGTAAGTAAGTTGGTGAAGAAGGCATATGACATGGCTGCCTTCATTGGTCAGGGCACAGAGTATAAAAACTGGCAAGTCATGTTGCAGCTGTGAAGAACTTTAGTCAGACCACATCTGGAATATTGCGTACAGTTCTGGTCAGCACATTACCAGAAGGATGTGGAAGGTTTGGAAAAGGTTCAGAAATGGTTTACCAGGATATTGCCTGGTTTGGAGGGGATTCGCTATGAGCAGAGATTGGGCAAATGTGGTTTGTTTTCACTTGAATGTTGAAGAATGAGGGGAGACCTGATAGAAGCTGACACAATTATAGGAGGCATGGATAGAATGAATCGTCAGAGTGTTTTTCCCAGATAGAAATGACAAGTATTAGGGGTCATAGATGAAAGTAAAAGGGGATGTGAGAGGCAGCTTTGTCATACAGAGGGTGGTAAGTGCCTGGAATGCGCTGCCAGAGGTGGTGGTTGAGGCAGACACAAAAGGAATGTTTAAGAGACATTTTACAGGTTCATAAATAGGCAGGAAGCAGACGGCTATGGAGCATTCAGAGGTTTTTATTTTCAAACGGCATCATGTGTCAGCACAGTCTTGATGGGCTGAAGGGCCTGTTTCCTGGGCGGTACTGTTCTTTATTTTGTATTTTTTGTGAACTGCAGTGGTTCAGGAAGGCAGCTCCCCATCACCCACTGAAGCTCAACTCGGGCTGGACAAGAAAGGCAGCCCACGAGTCATTTAAACAAAACATGAGCTACGAGCATGGATTGGCACATGGAACTGTGATGTTGCCATGACAGAGGTGTGGTTGAGGGATAACTGAACATTCTGGGCAATAAGGTCTTCAGGCAGGATGGGGGAGAGTGCAAAATTGGAGTGGAGTCACATTATTAGTGAGAGAATCAGTTACTACAGCAAGGAGGAATGATGTCTTGGAAGGGTTGAGGGAAATCAGGAGGGCAAAAAGGGGATGTGGGATAGCTTTGGCAAATAGCGTTAAGGAGAATCCAAAGGGTTTTTACAAATACATTAAGGACAAAAGGGTAACTAGCGAGAGAATAAACCCCTCAAAGATCAGCAAGTCGGCCTTTGTGTGGAGCCGCAGGAGATGGGGGAGATACTAATCGAGCATTTTGCATTAGTATTTACTGTGGAAAAGGATGGAAGATATAGAATGGAGGGTAATAGATGGTGACACCTTGCAAAATGTCCAATTACAGATGAGGAAGTGCTGGATATCTTGAAATCCATAAAAGTGGATAAACCCCCAGGACCTGATCAGGTGTACCCGAGAACCTTGTGGGAAACAAGGGAAGTGATTATTGGGCCTCTTGCTGAGATATTTGTATTATCGATAGTCACAGGTGTGGTGTCGGAACACTGGAGGTTGGCGAACGTGGTGCCACTGTTTAAGAAGGGTGGTAAGGACAAGCCAGGGAACTATAGACCAGTGAGCCTGACCTCAGTGGTGGGCAAGTTGCTGGAGGTAATCCTGAGGGACAGGGTGTAAATTTATTTAGAAAGGTAAGGACTGATTAGGGATAGTCAACATGGATTTGTGCATGGGAAATCATGTCTCATAAACATATTGAGTTTTTTTGAAGAAGTAACAAAGAAGATTGATGAGGGCAGAGCAGTAGATGTGATCTATATGGACTTCAGTAAGTCATATGGCAAGGGTCCCCATGGGAGACTGGTTAGCAAGGTTTAATCTCATGGAATACAGGGAGAACTAGCCATTTGGATACAGACCTGGCTCAAAGGTAAAAGACAGAGGGTGGTGGTGGAAGTTTGTTTTTCAGACTGGAGGCCTGTGACCAGTGGAGTGCCACAAGAATCGGTGCTGGGTCCTTGACTTTTCATCATTTATATAAATGATTTGGATGTCATCCTAAGAGGTACAGTTCGTAACTTTTTTGGAGTTTTGGTGGACAGCGAAGAGGGTTACCTCAAATTACAATGGGATCTTGCCCAGGTGGGCCAATGGGCTGCGAAGTGGTAGATGGAGTTTAATTCAGATAAATGTGAGGCTGCATTTTGGGAAAGCAAATCTTAGCAGGACTTATACACTTAATAGTAAGGTCCCAGGGAGTGTTGCTGAACAAAGAGACCTTGGAGTGCAGGTTCATAGCTCCTTGAAAGTGGAGTCGCAGGTAGATAGGATCATGAAGAAGGTGTTTGGTATGCTTTCCTTTATTGGTCAGAGCATTGAGTACAGGAGTTGGGAGGTCATGTTGTGGCTGTACAGGGACATTGGTTAGGCCACTGTTGGAATATTGCATGCTCTACAACTGTAATGAGACTTTGTGAATAAACTTAGGAATAAGCAGAATGCAGCCACACTGTTAGGTCTGTATTATAGCACCCCCCCACAAACATTCAGCAGGCAACTGAGGAGCAGATTTTTAGTCAACTCACTGAAGACTGTAAAGATAATTCCAGGATGATGAGTTTAGGGGAGTTCAATTACCTTGATATTAATTGGATAATCATATTATGAAGGGTTTAAAGGGGACTGATCTCTCAAAACGTACGAGAAGACCAAATGATATCAACCTGTGGATGATCCTACAAGAGACAGTGCCACGCTGGACCTGATCCTGGGAAACGAAGCTGGGATAGGTGTTTGAGATGATAGCAGGGGAGCGTGTTACTGATAGTGAGCACAACATTCTACATTTTACTGTTATTGTGGGAAAGGAGAAAGATGGTCTCCAAAAAAGGATTTTATCATGAGGGAAGGCAAAGTTTCCTAAAATAAGGCAGGATCTTGGAACTGCTACTTCAGGACAGGGGAAGGTGTTCAATAAGGTACTGGGGTGAGTACATGTCCTTTAACGTGAAATATACAGCAACAAGCTCAGAGAGCCCTCGCTGTCAATGAATATTCAGAACTGGATAATAAGGAGAAGACAGACATATAACATACCATAGGAGCAAATCAATGGAGGTTTTCAGGGAGTACAGAAGGTGAGGGAGAGCCCAATACTGCAACTAAGAAAGCAAAGACGAGGCCATGAGAACATTCTGGCAAGCAGGGTTAGGGAGAATCCCAAAATATTTTACATTCCAATCAAGGGGAAAAAGACCCAGAGCCCATTAGGGACCAAGGGGCGATCTGTGCATGAAGCCACAGGACACCAGGAGAGTGTTAAATGAGTATTTCACATCTGCCTTTTATCGGGAGAAGGAAGATGCAAATACAGAATTCCAGAAGATGGACTGTGATGTTCTCGAACAGACTGACATAAGGAGTAAGGAATTATTGGAGGTTTTGGAGAGTTTAAAGGTGGACCAATTCCCAGATCCGGGTGAATTATTTGCCAAGTTGCTGTGGAAGGCGAGAGAAGATATAACAGGGGTCCCAGACTCCAATGTATATATCATCTCTGGCTACAAGGAGGTGCCAGAGGACTGGAAGACAGCTGATGTGGTTTTACTTGACAATCAGGGTGGGTGAGATGGACCAGGGAACTCTCGACCAGTGAGTGATAGGGAAATTATTGGAGAAAATTCTGAAGGAGGGAATTAATCTCCATTTAGAGAGTTCAGGTTTGATCAGGGTTAGTCAGCATGGCTTTGTCAGAGAGAGGTCATGCCTAACAAATCTGTTGGAATCTTTCAAGGAAGTGACCCAGTGTGTAGGTGAAGGTAAGGCAGTCGATGTAGTTTATTTGACAAGGTCCCACATGGGAAACTAATAAAAAAGGTAAAAGCACATGGGACCCAGAGTCAGTTAGCAAGATGGACCCAAAATTGTTCTTGTGTCAGGAGCCAGAGGATGGTGGGAGAATGCTGTTTGTGTGACTGGAGCCCGGTGTGCAGCACTCTATCTCGGGGATCGGTGTGGGGTTCCTGATTGTTTGTGATATCCATAAGTAAGGGAAATGAGAATGTGAAGGGAATGCGAAGTAAGTTTGTGGATGATGTACAGATTGGCCGGGACGTTGGCAGTGAGGAGGAAGGTGTAGGTTACAGGAGGGTAGAAATGGATGGGTCAGACGGGCAGATCAGTGGCAGATGGATTTAACCCTGATAACTCTGAGGTGATCCACTTTGGGAGAAGGAACAAGACAAGGGAAGACTCAATGAATGGCAGGGTACCAGGAAACTCAGAGCAACAGAGTGACCTTGGGGAGGTTTTCCACACACCCCTGAAGGTGGTAGGACAGGTTAACAGGATCATTAAGAAGGCATGTGGGGTGCTTGCCTTTAAGGTATAGATGATAAGAGTCGGGAGGAGATGTTGGTGAGACCACAGCTGGAGGGCTGTCTGCGGTTCTGGTCCCCATACTATAGGAAGGATGGGATTGTACTGGAGGAGATTCACCAGGATGGTGCCTGGGATGGAGCATTTCAGTCATGAAGGGAGGCTGGCTAAGCTCTGGGTGATTCCTTTGGAACAGAGAAGGTTGGAGGGAGGGCCTCCTGATAGAGGTCGATAAGATTATGAGGGGCATGGACAGTGTGGATAGGAAGGAGCTGTTCCCTGTCAAGAACAAAGGGGCATGATTTGAAAGTAAAAGGCAGGAGGTTTCGAGAGGATTTGAGGAAAGAAGTTTTCACCCAGAGGGTGGTAGGGATATGGAATGCAGTGTCTAGGAGGGGAATTGAGATGTGAGGTCTACCAATCTTGAAGAAGAACTTGGTTGAATGCTTGATATGACAAATTGCACAAAAGTGAGAATGATGTCAATTTAGAGTGGATTCTGTCGATGGGCTGAAGAACCTCTTCAGTCCTGTTTCATTCCATTTGGGTGGCACGGTGGCTCAGTGGTTAGCACTAATGCCTCACAGCGCCACCGACCTGGGTTCAATTCCTGCCTTGGGCGTCCGTGTCTGTGTGGAGGTTGCACATTCTCCCCGTGTCCATGTGAGTTTCCTCTGGGTGCTCCGGTTTCCTCCCACAATCCAAAGATGTGCAGGTCAGGTGAATTGGTCATGCTAAGTTGCCCATCGTGTTCAGTGCATTAGATTAGATTCCCTACAGTGTGGAAACAGGCCCTTCGACCCAACTAGTCCACACTGACCCTCCGAAGAGTGGCCCATTTCACTCTGACTATTGCACCTAACACTATGGACGATTTAGCATGGCCAATTCACCTGCTCTACACATCTACACAACTCTGAAGATGGACGAGGGAGATCCAGTAGATGTAGTGTACCTGGACTTTCAGAAAGCTTTTGATGTCCCACATAGGAGGTTAGTGAGCAAAATTAGAGCACAAGGTATTGGGGGCAAAGTACTGACTTGGATTGAAAGTTGGTTGGCTGACAGGAAACAAAGAGTAGTGATAAACGGCTCCATTTCAGATTGGCAGGCAGTGACCAGTGGGGTACCGCAGGGATCAGTACTGGGACCGCAGCTTTTTACAATATATATTAATGATATAGAAGATGGTATTAGAAATAACATTAGCAGATTTGCTGATGATACTAAGCTGGGTGGCAGGGTGAAATGTGATGAGGATGTTAGGAGATTACAGGGTGATCTGGACAAGTTAGGTGAGTGGACAGATGCATGGCAGATGCAGTTTAATATGGATAAATGTCTGGTTATCCACTTTGGTGGCAAGAACAGGAAGGCAGATTACTACCTCAAGGGAGTCAATTTAGGTAAAGGGGCAGTACAGAGAGATCTGGGTGTTCTTGTACACCAGTCAATGAAGGTAAGCATGCAGGTACAGCAGGTAGTGAAGAAAGCTAATAGCATGCTGGCCTTCATAACAAGAGGGATTGAGTATAGAAGCAAAGAGGTTCTTCTGCAGCTGTACAGAGCCCTGGCGAGACCACACCTGGAGTATTGTGTGCAGTTCTGGTCTCCAAATTTGATGGAAGACATTCTGGCTATTGGGGGAGTGCAGTGGAGGTTCACGAGGTCAATTCCTGGAATGGACTCAAGGATAGTGGGATCAAGGGTTATGGAGATAAGGCAGGAACAGGATACTGATTAAGGATGATCAACCATGATAATATTGAATGGTGGTGCAGGCTCGAAGGGCAGAATGGCCTACTCCTGCACCTATTGTCTATTGTCTATTGTCTATTGTCTTTTGGATGTCAGGGTGAAGTGTCGGGTTGGGGAATGGGTCTGGGTGGGCTACTCTTCGGAGGTTCAGTGTGGACTTGTTGGGCTGAAGGGCCTGTTTCCATACTGTAGGGAATCTAATCTACGTTTACCTTGCCTCTGGCACACTTGACTCCGACTCGAACACGCTCCGAAATTCGGAAATCTGGCATGGCAACATGTGCTGCTTTGCAATGATAAGTTGTACCCATCACAGTAACCTCTACTGTTTTCACAACTGTATTATCCAGCAGAGGTGGAATATCTTCTCCACCCTTACACTGAATTTTCCCACATTTGACATCCCTGTAGGAGAGACACAAAGAATTATTTACTTCTTATATTCTGCCAGGTGTGAAAAGCTCAGTGCTGGTTACCTGGACACTGCCAGCTGAGGTGATTAAAACATACAAGATCCAGAAAGGAATTAGACAGCCAGAGGATACTGGAACTCGTTAAAGAATCTGGAACATGAGGGCCTTATTCTCAATATAAGAGAATGATCCTTTCGAACAGGGATGAGGAGATACTTATAAACCTAAAGGGTTCGGAATCTCCTGTATTGTTGTTACTGCCCAGTGCTAGCCTTTGGGATATCTGCAAAGGGCTGGAGAGGAACATGCAATGGGAGGGGGAGGATCCAGCCATCATAGTTCCACATCCATCAAAGTTTCACCCCCACTTCCACACATGTCATTTATTGTATCCGTTGCTCCCGATACAGCTCCTCTACACTGGGGAGACCGGACACCTTCTTGCAGAGCGCTTTAGGGTACATATCTGGGACACCCGCACCAACCAACCCCATCGCCCCGTGGCCCAACATTTCAACTCCCCCTCCCACTTTGCCAAGGACATGGAGGTCCTGGGACTCCTTCACCCCCGCTCCCTCACCACCTGACACCTGGAGGAAGAACGCCTCATCTTCTGCCCCAGAACACTTCAACCCCAGGGCATCAATGTGGACTTCACCAGTTCCCTCATTTCTCCTCCTCCCCATCTTACCCCAGTTCCAACCTTCCAGCTCAGCACTGCCCTCATGACCTGTGCTACCTGCCAATCTCCCTTCCCACCTATCCGCTCCATCCTCCTCTCTGACCTATCACCTTTACCCCCACCTATTGCACTCTTAGCTATGTTGTCACCATCCCCAACCCCCCTCCCACATTTATCTCTCCAGCCTCATTCCTGATGAAGGGCTCCAACCCGAAACGTGGATTTTCCTGCTCCCTGGATGTGGCCTGACCGCTGTGCTTTTCCAGCACCACTCTAATCTAGCCAACATAGCCCATCAGGGAGGTGATGGCTTCATGAGATTGTCACGGGACTGTTAAAGCAACATCAAGGTCACATTCTGGGGACCTGGGTTTCAATCCCACCACAGCAGATGCTGGAATTTAAATTCAATTAAAAAGTAATCTGGCATTCAGAATGTAATGATGACCATGAATCCATTGTCATTTGTTGGAAAACTCCATCTGGTTCACTAACGTCCTTCAGAACAGGAAATCTGTCATCCTTACCTGGTCTGAGACAACAAAACTGCAGATGCTGGATTCCAAAGTAGACAAGCAGGAGGCTGAAAGAACACAGCAAGCCAGGCAGAAACCAGTGCTGAAGAAGGGTTACACCTGAAACGTTAACTTCTCCACACCCTGATGCTACCTGGCCTGCTATGTTTTTCCCATCTCCTGCTTGTCGTCTTTATTTGGTCTGGCCTACATGTGATCCCAGACCCATAGCAATATGGTTGACTCTTGACTGCCCTCTGGGTAATTAGGGATGGGAAATATCTGCTGGCCTGGCCAGTGATGCCCATATCCTGTGAATAAATGATAAACAAACCTACTTCCTGCCTGTGGGTCAACCTACAGCACATGCGCTGCAGTGGTTCAAAAAGAGACAGTTCACCTCCATCACCTTAAGGGGAATGAGGGATGGGCGATAAATGCTGGCATGGCCAGCGAGTCCATGTCCCATGGATGAATAAGAAAATTGTGAGGACAAAGAAGGAGATTTTGCACTGTCGGTTTTATGACTTAGTGTCAAATTAACCAGCAGAACTTCCAAGGTCATAATTGCTGTTTAATGATCGGGGCCATGTACAAACTAGATGAAGGCAGGTCAGTTGAGAGAGATGCTGGTGTGCCTGTGGGAGCAGTGAGTTCTGGTTGTGTACTGGGGAAAAAGTCCCAATAGGACAGTGTCGATGCTGAGCTCGAGTCTGAGTCAAATCGAAATGTGGGAGCTTGGTGCAACTCTGCAAACACGGGAACGGTACTGAAGTTTGGTCACTCAGAAGTTAGCTGAGTGGGGAAGAAGGGGTCTGTTTGTGTTTGATATTATCCTTCCACCATCTTGTTGTGTAAGAATTAGTCTTTACTCCAACACAGGGAAAGGGGCAGTTCTCAAACAGAGAGTGACCAGACCCATGTGCTATTACAGCCAAGAGACTGGGAGGTATCTTCTATCTATTTTCCATTCACACTTGTGATGTGTTGCTCCTGTACTATGTGACACACCATCGAAGCTTCAGTTGTTCCTGGTGACAACATGTGCAGGAAGTGTGGACTGCTGCAGCGTTTCAGAGTTGGACGTGGAGCTGAATTCACTGTGGATGATGAGCAAGTCACTGATAGCACATTCAGACAGATGCTCATACCCCCCCCCCCCCCCCCCCCTTGTAGGTGCACTTCAAGAAGGCAGTAAGGACTTCAGTGACTGGGTCACTGGGACCAGGTCTGAGGAAAGGGGAAATCCATACAAAATGGACACAGCCAGGACCACTGACTCTGGGGTGGAGTGTCATGGTTTGTCTGTGCAGAATGACAGGAGAATGGCAACCTGTGCAGACAGACAGAGAAGGTGGGGACAAGAATAGAAAGGCAAAAAGAAAGAAGTCAAAATGTGAGGCAGAAAAAACAGGAGTCAAAAGCAATTGGGGCCATAATCTAAAATAAAGGTCCTGCTTTCTGCCTCAGTGTGTGTGTGTTGAGATTAGATTAGATTAGATTAGATTAGATTAGATTACTTACAGTGTGGAAACAGGCCCTTCAGCCCAACAAGTCCACACTGACCCACCGAAGAGCAACCCACCCAGACCCATTACCCTACATTTACCCCTTCACCTAACACTAGGGGTAATTTCGCCGGGCCAATTCACCTGCACACCTTTGGACTGTGGGAGGAGATCATCATTCCTTTTCTTTTCCTCATTTTTGGTTTGGAACTGAGAGTTGCAGTTCAGAATTGAACTTGATTTCTTTTTGGAAAAGGGAGGAATGAACAAAAAGACTGATGTGTGCTACAGGGAACTGACCTCCTCTCAGGGAGGCTGTGGAAGCTGTTTGCATTGGCTGGAGAGACAATCCTGTCTGCTTGGAATACAGCCCTTTGTCCAAGGATTTCATGAAAGCCTGGTATTTTCCAGAGTTCAATAGAATCGGGGTTGGTTCCTGAGGATTGGAGGGCGGCTAATGTTGTGCCACTTTTTAAGAAGGGTGGAAATTATAGAAAGCAGGAAATTATAGACCAGTTAGTCTGACCTCAGTGGTGGGAAAGATGCTGGAGTCTATTATAAAGGATGAAATTACGGCACATCTGGATAATAGTAACAGGATAGGACAGAGTCAGCATGGATTTATGAAGGGGAAATCATGCTTGACTAATCTTCTTGAATTTTTTGAGGATGTAACTCGGAAGATGGACGAGGGAGATCCAGTGGATGTACTGTACCTGGACTTTCAGAAAGCTTTTGATAAAGTCCCACACAAGAGGTTAGTGAGTAAAATTAGGGCGCACGGGATTGGGGGCAAAGTACTAGATTGGATAGAGAATTGGTTGGCTAATAGGAAACAAAGAGTAGTGATTAACGGCTCCATTTCAAAATGGCAGGCAGTGACCAGTGGGGTACTGCAGGGATCCGTGCTGGGACCGCAGCTTTTTACAATATATGTAAATGATATAGAAGATGGTATCAGCAATAACATTAGCAAATTTGCTGATGACACAAAGCTAGGTGGTAGGGTGAAATGTGATGAGGATGTTAGGGGATTACAGGGTGACCTGGACAAGTTAGGTGAGTGGGCAGATGCATGGCAGATGCAGTTTAATGTGGATAAATGTCTGGTTATCCACTTTGGTGGCAAGAACAGGAAGGCAGATTACTACCTCAATGGTATCAAATTAGGTAAAGGGGCTGTTCAGAGAGATCTGGGTGTTCTTGTCCACCAGTCAATGAAGGCAAGCATGCAGGTACAGCAGGTCGTGAAGAAGGCTAATAGCATGCTGGCCTTCATAACAAGAGGGATTGAGTATAGAAGCAAAGAGGTTCTTCTGCAGCTGTACAGGGCCCTGGTGAGACCACACCTGGAGTACTGTGTACAGTTCTGGTCTCCAAATTTGAGGAAAGACATTCTGGCTATTGAGGGAGTGCAGCGTAGGTTCACGAGGTCAATTCCTGGAATGGCAGGATTGCCTTACACGGAAAGACTGAAGCGACTGGGCTTGTATACCCTTGAGTTTAGAAGACTGAGAGGGGATCTGATTGAAACGTCTAGGATTATGAAAGGACTGGACACTCTGGCAGGAGGGAACATATTTCCGTTGATGGGGGAGTGCCGAACCAGAGGACACAACTTAAAAATACGGGGTAGACCATTTAGGACAGAGATGAGGAGAAACTACTTCACCCAGAGAGTGGTGGCTGTGTGGAATGCTCTGCCCCAGAGGGCAGTGGAGGCCCAGTCTCTGGATTCTTTTAAGAAAGAATTGGATAGAGCTCTTAAAGATAGTGGAGTCAAGGGGTATGGAGATAAGGCTGGAACAGGATACTGATTGGGAATGATCAGCCATGATCATATTGAATGGCGGTGCAGGCTCAAAGGGCAGAATGGCCTACTCCTGCATCTATTGTCTATTGTCTATTGGTATTCATCGTTGAAACAGTTACCAAACTGACAACTTACAATTCCTTTATTATCTAAAAGAACTCTCTCTCTCTGTCTGTCAGCATGAGAGTGGGGACTTGTGATCAAGAACATTGGACTGAGATTGTAGATATTAATTTCGATTACTTTGTAGTTCATGTGTTCTGCTAATTTTACATTCTTAATACTGCAATTTTTGTTTGTTATACACTTGATGTCCAATATCTATTATTTGTAGAGTCTGGTAATGAAAATGTGAGGGAGTTTGATGTTGTAATGTCACTGTGTTGTGAATCCAGTGACAGGGAGGCTGCTTTGGTTTCACTTGCTGTCTGTGTGTTGGAACACATGGAGCAGTTACAGTCAGATAGATGGACCATCAGTGCAAACAGACATGAGTGGTTATGGTATTGTTGCAATGACAGAGACATGGCTGTGGATAGGAGCTGACCGTCCAGGAATGGGTACTATTTAATAAGGACAGGCAAATAGGGAAAGGACATTAGCAAGATTGACATTAGCAAAATCAACTTCAGCAAGATTGACATTAGAAAAACCAGCATTAGCAAGATCAACATTAACAAATAAACATTAACAAGATCGACATGAACAAGATCGACATTAACAAGATCGACGTTAGCAAGATCGACGTTAGCAAGATTGACATTAGCAAGATCGACATTAACAACATCGACATTAGCAAGATCGACATTAGCAAGATCGACGTTAGCAAGATCGACGTTAGCAAGATCGACATTAGCAAGATCGACATTAGCAAGATCGACATTAACAAGATCGACATTAACAAGATCGACATTAACAAGATCGACGTTAGCAAGATCGATGTTAGCAAGATCGACATTAACAAGATCGACATTAACATGATCAACATTAACAAGATCAACGTTAGCAAGATCGATGTTAGCAAGATTGACATTAACAAGATCAACATTAACAAGATCAACATTAACAAGATCAACATTAGCAAGATCGACGTTAGCAAGATCGACATTAACAAGATCGACGTTAGCAAGATCGACATTAACAAGATTAACATTAACAAGATCGATGAAAGCAAGATCGATGTTAGTAAGATCGACATTAGCAAGATCGACATGAACAAGATAAACATTAACAAGATCGACATTAACAAGATTGACGTTAGCAAGATCGACATTAGCAAGATCAACATTAGCAAGATCGACGTTAGGAATATCGACATTAACAAGATCGACATTAACAAGATCGACGTTAACAAGATCAACATTAGCAAGATCGACGTTAACAAGATCGACGTTAGCACGATCGACATTAACAAGGTAAACATTAACAAGATCGACGTTAGCAAGATCGACGTTAGCAAGATCGACATTAGCAAGATCGACATTAGCAAGATCGACGTTAGCAAAATCGACGTTAGCAAGATCAACATTAACAAGATCAACATAAACAAGATCGACGTTAGCAAGATCAACATAAACAAGATCAACATTCGCAAGATCGACATTAACAAGATCGACATTAGCAAGATCGATGTTAGCAAGATCGACATTAACAAGATCAACGTTAGCAAGATCGATGTTAGCAAGATCGATGTTAACAAGATCGACATTAACAAGATCAACATTAGCAAGATCGACGTTAGCAAGATCGAAATTAGCAAGATCGACATTAACAAGATAAACATTAACAAGATCGACATTAACAAGATCGACATTAGCAAGATCGACATTAACAAGATAAACATTAACAAGATCGATATTAACAAGATTGACTTTAGCAAGATCGACATTAGCAAGATCGACATTAGGAACATCGACATTAACAAGATAAACATTAACAAGATCGACATTAACAAGATTGACTTTAGCAAGATCGACATTAGCAAGATCGACATTAGGAAGATCGACGTTAGCAAGATCGACATTATCAAGATCGACATTAACAAGATCGACATTAGCAAGATCGACATGAACAAGATCAACATTTGCAAGATCGACGTTAGCAAGATCGACATTAGTAAGATCGACGTTAGCAAGATCGATGTTAGCAAGATCGACGTTAACAAGATCGACATGAACAAGATCGACATTAACAAGATCGACGTTAGCAAGATCGATGTTAGCAAGATCAACTTTAGCAAGATCGACATTGGCAAGACGACATTAACAAGATCGACGTTAACAAGATCGATGTTAGCAAGATCAACTTTAGAAAGATCGACATTTGCAAGATCGACGTTAGCAAGATCGACATTAGCAAGATCGACATTAACAAGATCAACATTCGCAAGATCGACATTAACAAGATCAAGGTTAACAAGATCGACGTTAGCAAGATCGACATTAGCAAGATCAACATTAACAAGATCAACATTAACAAGATCGACATTAGCAAGATAGACATTAACAAGATCAACATTAACAAGATCGATGTTAGCAAGATCGATGTTAGTAAGATCGACGTTAGCAAGATCGACATTAACAAGATCGACATTAACAAGATCGATGTAAGCAAGATCGATGTTAGAAAGATCGACATTAACAAGATCAACATGAACAAGATCGACATTAACAAGATAAACATTAACAAGATCGACATTAACAAGATCGACGTTAGCAAATTCGACGTTTGCAAGATCAACATTAACAAGATCGACATTAGCAAGATCGACATTAACAACATGGACATTAACAAGATCGACATTAACAAGATAGACATTAACAAGATCGACATTAGCAAGATCGACATTAACAAGATCGATGTAAGCAAGATCGATGTTAGAAAGATCGACATTAACAAGATCAACATGAACAAGATCGACATTAACAAGATAAACATTAACAAGATCGACATTAACAAGATCGACGTTAGCAAATTCGACGTTTGCAAGATCAACATTAACAAGATCGACATTAGCAAGATCGACATTAACAACATGGACATTAACAAGATCGACATTAACAAGATAGACATTAACAAGATCGACATTAGCAAGATCGACATTAACAAGATCAACATTAACAAGATCGACATTAACAAGATAAACATTAACAAGATCGACGTTAGCAAGACCGACATTAGCAAGATTGACATTAACAAGATCGACGTTAGCAAGATCGATGTTAGCAAGATCGACGTTAGCAAGATCGACATTAACAAGATCGACGTTAGCAAGATCGACGTTAGCAAGATCGACATTAACAAGATCAACATTAACAAGATCGACATTAACAAGGTAGACATTAACAAGATCGACGTTAGCAAGACCGACATTAGCAAGATTGACATTAACAAGATCGACGTTAGCAAGATCAACATTAACAAGTTGGACATTAATGAGATCAACATTAACAAGATCAATGTTAGCAAGATCGACATTAGCAAGATCGACGTTAGCAAGATCGACATTAGGAAGATCGACATTAACAAGATCGACGCTAGCAAGATCGACGTTAGCAAGATCAACATTAGCAATATCGACGTTAGCAAGATCGACGTTAGCAAGATCGACATTAACAAGATCAACATTAACAAGATCAACATTAGCAAGATCGACGTTAGCAAGATCGACATTAACAAGATCGGCATTAGCAAGATAGACATTAACAAGATCAACATTAACAAGATCTATGTTAGCAAGATCGATGTTAGTAAGATCGACATTAGCAAGATCGACTTTAACAAGATAAACATTAACAAGATCGACATTAACAAGATTGACGTTAGGAAGATCGACATTAACAAGATCGACATTCACAAGATCGACATTAACAAGATCAAAATTAACAAGATCGACGTTAGCACGATCGACATTAACAAGGTAAACATTAACAAGATCGACATTAACAAGATCGACATTAGCAAGATCGACATGAACAAGATCAACATTTGCAAGATCGACGTTAGCAAGATCGACATTAGCAAGATCGACGTTAGCAAGATCGATGTTAGCAAGATCGACATTAACAAGATCAACATTAACAAGATCGACATTAACAAGATAGACATTAACAAGATCGACGTTAGCAAGACCGACATTAGCAAGATTGACATTAACAAGATCGACGTTAGCAAGATCAACATTAACAAGTTCGACATTAACGAGATCAACATTAACAAGATCGATGTTAGCAAGATCGACATTAACAAGATCAACATTAACAAGATCAACATTAGCAAGATCGACGTTAGCAAGATCGACATTAGGAAGATCGACATTAACAAGATCGACGCTAGCAAGATCGACGTTAGCAAGATCAACATTAGCAATATCGACGTTAGCAAGATCGACGTTAGCAAGATCGACATTAACAAGATCAACATTAACAAGATCAACATTAGCAAGATCGACGTTAGCAAGATCGACATTAACAAGATCGACATTAGCAAGATAGACATTAACAAGATCAACATTAACAAGATCTATGTTAGCAAGATCGATGTCAGTAAGATCGACATTAGCAAGATCGACATTAACAAGATAAACATTAACAAGATCGACATTAACAAGATCGACATTAGCAAGATCGACATTAGCAAGATTGACGTTAGGAAGATCGACATTAACAAGATCGACATTCACAAGATCGACATTAACAAGATCAACATTAACAAGATCGACGTTAGCACGATCGACATTAACAAGGTAAACATTAACAAGATCGACATTAACAAGATCGACATTAGCAAGATCGACATGAACAAGATCAACATTTGCAAGATCGACGTTAGCAAGATCGACATTAGCAAGATCGACGTTAGCAAGATCGATGTTAGCAAGATCGACGTTAACAAGATCGACATGAACAAGATCGACATTAACAAGATCGACGTTAGCAAGATCGATGTTAGCAAGATCAACTTTAGCAAGATCGACATTGGCAAGACGACATTAACAAGATCGACGTTAACAAGATCGATGTTAGCAAGATCAACTTTAGCAAGATCGACATTTGCAAGATCGACGTTAGCAAGATCGACATTAGCAAGTTCGACATTAGCAAGATCGACGTTAGCAAGATCGACGTTAACAAGATCGACATTAACAAGATCGACATTAACAAGATCGACATTAACAAGATCTATGTTAGCAAGATCGATGTTAGTAAGATCGACATTAGCAAGATCGACTTGAACAAGATAAACATTAACAAGATCGACATTAACAAGATTGATGTTAGGAAGATCGACATTAACAAGATCGACATTCACAAGATCGACATTAACAAGATCGACATTAACAAGATCAACATTAACAAGATCGACGTTAGCACGATCGACATTAACAAGGTAAACATTAACAAGATCGACATTAACAAGATCGACATTAGCAAGATCGACATTAACAACATGGACATTAACAAGATCGACATTACCAAGATCGACATTAGCAAGATCGACGTTAGCAAGATCGACGTTAGCAAGATCGACATTAACAAGATCAACATTAACAAGATCGACATTAACAAGATAGACATTAACAAGATCGACGTTAGCAAGACCGACATTAGCAAGATTGACATTAACAAGATCGACGTTAGCAAGATCGATGTTAGCAAGATCGACGTTAGCAAGATCGACATTAACAAGGTAAACATTAACAAGATCGACATTAATAAGATCGACATTAGCAAGATCGACATGAACAAGATCAACATTTGCAAGATCGACGTTAGCAAGATCGACATTAGCAAGATTGACATTAACAAGATCGACGTTAGCAAGATCAACATTAACAAGTTCGACATTAACGAGATCAACATTAACAAGATCGATGTTAGCAAGATCGACATTAACAAGATCAACATTAACAAGATCAACATTAGCAAGATCGACGTTAGCAAGATCGACATTAGGAAGATCGACATTAACAAGATCGACGCTAGCAAGATCGACGTTAGCAAGATCAACATTAGCAATATCGACGTTAGCAAGATCGACGTTAGCAAGATCGACATTAACAAGATCAACATTAACAAGATCAACATTAGCAAGATCGACGTTAGCAAGATCGACATTAACAAGATCGACATTAGCAAGATAGACATTAACAAGATCAACATTAACAAGATCTATGTTAGCAAGATCGATGTTAGTAAGATCGACATTAGCAAGATCGACATTAACAAGATAAACATTAACAAGATCGACATTAACAAGATCGACATTAGCAAGATCGACATTAGCAAGATTGACGTGAGGAAGATCGACATTAACAAGATCGACATTCACAAGATCGACATTAACAAGATCAACATTAACAAGATCGACGTTAGCACGATCGACATTAACAAGGTAAACATTAACAAGATCGACATTAATAAGATCGACATTAGCAAGATCGACATGAACAAGATCAACATTTGCAAGATCGACGTTAGCAAGATCGACATTAGCAAGATCGACGTTAGCAAGATCGATGTTAGCAAGATCGACGTTAACAAGATCGACATGAACAAGATCGACATTAACAAGATCGACGTTAGCAAGATCGATGTTAGCAAGATCAACTTTAGCAAGATCGACATGAACAAGATCGACATTAACAAGATCGACGTTAGCAAGATCGATGTTAGCAAGATCAACTTTAGCAAGATCGACATTGGCAAGACGACATTAACAAGATCGACGTTAACAAGATCGATGTTAGCAAGATCAACTTTAGAAAGATCGACATTTGCAAGATCGACGTTAGCAAGATCGACATTAGCAAGTTCGACATTAGCAAGATCGACGTTAGCAAGATCGACGTTAACAAGATCGACATTAACAAGATCGACATTAACAAGATCGACGTTAGCAAGATCGATGTTAGCAAGATCAACTTTAGCAAGATCGACATTGGCAAGACGACATTAACAAGATCGACGTTAACAAGATCGATGTTAGCAAGATCAACTTTAGAAAGATCGACATTTGCAAGATCGACGTTAGCAAGATCGACATTAGCAAGTTCGACATTAGCAAGATCGACGTTAGCAAGATCGACGTTAACAAGATCGACATTAAGAAGATCGACATTAACAAGATCGACGTTAGCAAGGTCGATGATAGCAAGATCAACTTTAGCAAGATCGACATTGGCAAGATCGACGTTAACAAGATCGACATTAGCAAGAACGACATTAACAAGATAGACATTAACAAGATCGACATTAACAATATCGACATTAGCAAGATCGACATTAACAAGATCAACATTAACAAGATCAACATTAACAAGATCGACATTAATAAGATTGACATTAACAAGATCGATGTTAACAAGATCGACGTTAACAAGATCGACGTTAGCAAGATTGACGTTAGCAAGATCAACATTCGCAAGATAGACATTAACAAGATCGACATTCGCAAGATCGACATTAACAAGATAGACATTAACAAGATCGACATTAACAAGAGCGACGTTAGCAAGATCGACATTAGCAAGATCGACGTTCGCAAGATCAACGTTAGCAAGATCGACATTAACAAGATCGACGTTAGCAAGATCGACGTTAGCAAGATCAACATTAGCAATATCGACGTTAGCAAGATCGAAGTTAGCAAGATAGACATTAACAAGATCGACATTAACAAGATCGACATTAACAAGATCGATGTAAGCAAGATCGATGTTAGAAAGATCGACATAAACAAGATCAACACGAACAAGATCGACATTAACAAGATCGACGTTAGCAAGATCGACATGAGCAAGATCGACGTTAGCAAGATCGACGTTAGCAAGGTCAACATTAACAAGATCGACGTTAGCAAGATTGACGTTAGCAAGATCGACCTGAACAAGATCAAGGTTAACAAGATCGACGTTAGCAAGATCGACATTAGCAAGATCAACATTAACAAGATCAACATTAACAAGATCGATGTTAGCAAGATCGATGTTAGTAAGATCGACGTTAGCAAGATCGACATTAACAAGATAAACATTAACAAGATTGACATTAACAAGATCGATGTAAGCAAGATCGATGTTAGAAAGATCGACATTAACAAGATCAACATGAACAAGATCGACATTAACAAGATAAACATTAACAAGATCGACATTAACAAGATCGACGTTAGCAAGATCGACATTAGCAAGATCGACGTTAGCAAGATCGACGTTAGCAAGGTCAACATTAACAAGATTGACGTTAGCAAATTCGACGTTAGCAAGATCAACATTAACAAGATCGACATTAGCAGGATCGACATTAACAACATGGACATTAACAAGATCGATGTTAGCAAGATCGACGTTAGCAAGATTGACATTAACAAGATTGACATTAACAAGTTCGACGTTAGCAAGATCGACATTAACAAGATCGACATTAACAAGATCGACATTAGAAAGATCGACATTAACAAGATCGACGTCAGCAAGATCGACGTAAGCAGGATCGACATTAACAAGATCGACATTAACAAGATCGATGTTAACAAGATCAACATTAATAAGATCAACATTAACAAGATCGACATTAGCAAGATCGACATTAACAAGAATGAAATTAACAAGATCGACGTTAGCAAGATCGACATTAACAAGATCGACATTAACAAGATTGTCATTAACAAGATCAACATTAGCAAGAACGACATTAACAAGATAGACATTAACAAGATCGACATTAACAAGATCGACGTTCACAAGATCGACATTAGCAAGAACGACATTAATAAGATAGACATTAACAAGATCGACATTAACAAGATCGACATTAGCAAGATCGACGTTAGCAAGATCGACGTTAGCAAGATCGACATTAACAAGATCGACATTAGCAAGATCGACGTTAGCAAGATCGACATTAGCAAGATCAACATTAGCAATATCGACGTTAGCAAGATCGAAGTTAGCAAGATAGACATTAACAAGATCGACATTAACAAGATCAACATTAACAAGATCGACATTAACAAGATCGACGTTAGCAAGATCGATGTTCGCAAGATTGACATTAACAAGATCAACATTAACAAGATCAACATTAACAAGATCAACATTAGCAAGATCGACATTAACAAGATCGACGTTAGCAAGATCGATGTTCGCAAGATTGACATTAACAAGATCAACATTAACAAGGTCAACATTAACAAGATCAACATTAGCAAGATCGACATTAACAAGATAAACATTAATAAGATCGACATTAGCAAGATCGACGTTAGCAAGACCGACATTAGCAAGTTCAACATTAGCAATATCGACGTTAGCAAAATCGACGTTAGCAAGATCGATGTTGGCAAGATCGACATTAACAAGATCAACATTAACACGATCGACGTTAGCAAGATCGATGTTAGCAAAATCGACATTAACAAGATCAACATTAACAAGATCGACATTAACAAGATCGACATTAGCAAGATAGACATTAACAAGATCAACATTAACAAGATCGATGTTAGCAAGATCGATGTTAGTAAGATCGACATTAGCAAGATCGACATTAACAAGATAAACATTAACAAGATCGACATTATCAAGATTGACGTTAGCAAGATCGACATTAGCAAGATCAACATTAGCAAGATCGACGTTAGGAAGATCGACATTAACAAGATCAACATTAACAAGATCGATGTTAGCAAGATCGACATTAACAAGATCGACATTAACAAGGTCGACGTTAACAAGATCGACTTTAGGAAGATCGACACTAACAAGATAAACATTAACAAGATAGACATTAACAAGATCGACGTTAGCAAGATCGACATTAGCAAGATTGCCATTAACAAGATCGACGTTAGCAAGATCGACATTAACAAGATCGACGTCAGCAAGATCGACGTTAGCAAGATCGACATTAACAAGATCGACATTAACAAGATCGACATTAGAAAGATCGACATTAACAAGATCGACGTCAGCAAGATCGACGTCAGCAAGATCGACGTTAGCAAGATCGACATTAACAAGATCGACATTAGAAAGATCGACATTAACAAGATCGACGTCAGCAAGATCGACGTTAGCAAGATCGACGTTAGCAAGATCGACATTAATAAGATCGACATTAACAAGATCGATGTTAACAAGATCAACATTAACAAGATCAACATTAACAAGATCGACATTAGCAAGATCGGCATTAACAAGATAGAAATTAACAAGATCGACGTGAGCAAGATCGACATTAGCAAGATCGACATTAACAAGTACGACATTAACAAGATCGTCATTAACAAGATCAACATTAGCAAGAACGACATTAAGAAGATAGACATTAACAAGATCGACATTAACAAGATCGACGTTAGCAAGATCGACATTAGCAAGAACGACATTAATAAGATCGACGTTAACAAGATAGACATTAACAAGATCGATATTAACAAGATCGCTGTTAGCAAGATCAACTTTAGCAAGATCGACATTGGCAAGATCGACGTTAGCAAGATCGACGTTAGCAAGATAGACATTAACAAGATCGACATTAACAAGATCAACATTAACAAGATCGACATTAACAAGATCGACGTTAGCAAGATCGATGTTCGCAAGATTGACATTAACAAGATCAACATTAACAAGATCAACATTAACAAGATCAACATTAGCAAGATCGACATTAACAAGATAAACATTAATAAGATCGACATTAGCAAGATCGACGTTAGCAAGACCGACATTAGCAAGTTCAACATTAGCAATATCGACGTTAGCAAAATCGACGTTAGCAAGATCGATGTTGGCAAGATCGACATTAACAAGATCAACATTAACACGATCGACGTTAGCAAGATCGATGTTAGCAAAATCGACATTAACAAGATCAACATTAACAAGATCGACATTAACAAGATCGACATTAGCAAGATAGACATTAACAAGATCAACATTAACAAGATCGATGTTAGCAAGATCGATGTTAGTAAGATCGACATTAGCAAGATCGACATTAACAAGATAAACATTAACAAGATCGACATTATCAAGATTGACGTTAGCAAGATCGACATTAGCAAGATCAACATTAGCAAGATCGACGTTAGGAAGATCGACATTAACAAGATCAACATTAACAAGATCGATGTTAGCAAGATCGACATTAACAAGATCGACATTAACAAGGTCGACGTTAACAAGATCGACTTTAGGAAGATCGACACTAACAAGATAAACATTAACAAGATAGACATTAACAAGATCGACGTTAGCAAGATCGACATTAGCAAGATTGACATTAACAAGATCGACGTTAGCAAGATCGACATTAACAAGATCGACGTCAGCAAGATAGACGTTAGCAAGATCGACATTAACAAGATCGACATTAACAAGATCGACATTAGAAAGATCGACATTAACAAGATCGACGTCAGCAAGATCGACGTCAGCAAGATCAACGTTAGCAAGATCGACATTAACAAGATCGACATTAGAAAGATCGACATTAACAAGATCGACGTCAGCAAGATCGACGTTAGCAAGATCGACATTAACAAGATAGAAATTAACAAGATCGACGTTAGCAAGATCGACATTAGCAAGATCGACATTAACAAGTACGACATTAACAAGATCGTCATTAACAAGATCAACATTAGCAAGAACGACATTAAGAAGATAGACATTAACAAGATCGACATTAACAAGATCGACGTTAGCAAGATCGACATTAGCAAGAACGACATTAATAAGATAGACATGAACAAGATCGACATTAACAAGCTCGACATTAGCAAGATCGACATTAACGAGATCGACATTAACAAGATCGACGTTAGCAAGATCGACGTTAGCAAGATCGACGTTAGCAAGATCAACATTAGCAATATCGACGTTAGGAAGATCGACATTAACAAGATCGACATTAACAAGATCGACGTTAACAAGATCGACGTTAGGAAGATCGACACTAACAAGATAAACATTAACAAGATAGACATTAACAAGATCGACGTTAGCAAGATCGACATTAGCAAGATTGACATTAACAAGATCGACATTAACAAGATCAACATTAACAAGATCGACGTTAGCACGATCGACATTAACAAGGTAAACATTAACAAGATCGACATTAACAAGATCGACATTAGCAAGATCGACATTAACAACATGGACATTAACAAGATCGACATTAACAAGATAGACATTAACAAGATCGACGTTAGCAAGATCGACGTTAGCAAGATCGACATTAACAAGATCAACATTAACAAGATCGACATTAACAAGATCGACGTTAGCAAGATCGATGTTAGCAAGATCGACGTTAGCAAGATCGACATTAACAAGATCGACATGAACAAGATCAACATTTGCAAGATCGACGTTAGCAAGATTCTGACATTAGCAAGATCGACGTTAGCAAGATCGATGTTAGCAAGATCGACATTAACAATATCAACATTAACAAGATCAACATTAACAAGATAGACATTAACAAGATCGACGTTAGCAAGACCGACATTAGCAAGATTGACATTGACAAGATCGACGTTAGCAAGATCAACATTAACAAGTTCGACATTAACGAGATCGACATTAGAAAGATCGACATTAACGAGATCGACGTCAGCAAGATCGACGTCAGCAAGATCGACGTTAGCAAGATCGACATTAACAAGATCGACATTAACAAGATCGACGTTAGCAAGATCGACGTTAGCAAGATCGACATTAACAAGATCGACATTAACAAGATCGACGTCAGCAAGATCGACGTTAGCAAGATCGACATTACCAAGATCGACATTAACAAGATCGACATTAACAAGGTCGACGTTAACAAGATCGACTTTAGGAAGATCGACACTAACAAGATAAACACTAACAAGATAGACATTAACAAGATCGACGTTAGCAAGATCGACATTAGCAAGATTGACATTAACAAGATCGACGTTAGCAAGATCGACATTAACAAGATCGACGTCAGCAAGATCGACGTTAGCAAGATCGACATTAACAAGATCGACATAAACAAGATCGACATTAGAAAGATCGACATTAACAAGATCGACGTCAGCAAGATCGACGTCAGCAAGATCGACGTTAGCAAGATCGACATTAACAAGATCGACATTAGAAAGATCGACATTAACAAGATCGACGTCAGCAAGATCGACGTTAGCAAGATCGACGTTAGCAAGATCGACATTAACAAGATCGACATTAACAAGATCGATGTTAACAAGATCAACATTAACAAGATCAACATTAACAAGATCGACATTAGCAAGATCGACATTAACAAGATAGAAATTAACAAGATAGAAATTAACAAGATCGACGTTAGCAAGATCGACATTAGCAAGATCGACATTAACAAGTACGACATTAACAAGATCGTCATTAACAAGATCAACATTAGCAAGAACGACATTAAGAAGATAGACATTAACAAGATCGACATTAACAAGATCGACGTTAGCAAGATCGACATTAGCAAGAACGACATTAATAAGATAGACATGAACAAGATCGACATTAACAAGCTCGACATTAGCAAGATCGACATTAACGAGATCGACATTAACAAGATCGACGTTAGCAAGATCGACGTTAGCAAGATCGACGTTAGCAAGATCAACATTAGCAATATCGACGTTAGGAAGATCGACATTAACAAGATCGACATTAACAAGATCGACGTTAACAAGATCGACGTTAGGAAGATCGACACTAACAAGATAAACATTAACAAGATAGACATTAACAAGATCGACGTTAGCAAGATCGACATTAGCAAGATTGACATTAACAAGATCGACATTAACAAGATCAACATTAACAAGATCGACGTTAGCACGATCGACATTAACAAGGTAAACATTAACAAGATCGACATTAACAAGATCGACATTAGCAAGATCGACATTAACAACATGGACATTAACAAGATCGACATTAACAAGATTGACATTAACAAGATCAACATTAACAAGATCAACATTAACAAGATCAACATTAGCAAGATCGACATTAACAAGATCGACGTTAGCAAGATCGATGTTCGCAAGATTGACATTAACAAGATCAACATTAACAAGGTCAACATTAACAAGATCAACATTAGCAAGATCGACATTAACAAGATAAACATTAATAAGATCGACATTAGCAAGATCGACGTTAGCAAGACCGACATTAGCAAGTTCAACATTAGCAATATCGACGTTAGCAAAATCGACGTTAGCAAGATCGATGTTGGCAAGATCGACATTAACAAGATCAACATTAACACGATCGACGTTAGCAAGATCGATGTTAGCAAAATCGACATTAACAAGATCAACATTAACAAGATCGACATTAACAAGATCGACATTAACAAGATCAACATTAACAAGATCGATGTTAGCAAGATCGATGTTAGTAAGATCGACATTAGCAAGATCGACATTAACAAGATAAACATTAACAAGATCGACATTATCAAGATTGACGTTAGCAAGATCGACATTAGCAAGATCAACATTAGCAAGATCGACGTTAGGAAGATCGACATTAACAAGATCAACATTAACAAGATCGATGTTAGCAAGATCGACATTAACAAGATCGACATTAACAAGGTCGACGTTAACAAGATCGACTTTAGGAAGATCGACACTAACAAGATAAACATTAACAAGATAGACATTAACAAGATCGACGTTAGCAAGATCGACATTAGCAAGATTGCCATTAACAAGATCGACGTTAGCAAGATCGACATTAACAAGATCGACGTCAGCAAGATCGACGTTAGCAAGATCGACATTAACAAGATCGACATTAACAAGATCGACATTAGAAAGATCGACATTAACAAGATCGACGTCAGCAAGATCGACGTCAGCAAGATCGACGTTAGCAAGATCGACATTAACAAGATCGACATTAGAAAGATCGACATTAACAAGATCGACGTCAGCAAGATCGACGTTAGCAAGATCGACGTTAGCAAGATCGACATTAATAAGATCGACATTAACAAGATCGATGTTAACAAGATCAACATTAACAAGATCAACATTAACAAGATCGACATTAGCAAGATCGGCATTAACAAGATAGAAATTAACAAGATCGACGTGAGCAAGATCGACATTAGCAAGATCGACATTAACAAGTACGACATTAACAAGATCGTCATTAACAAGATCAACATTAGCAAGAACGACATTAAGAAGATAGACATTAACAAGATCGACATTAACAAGATCGACGTTAGCAAGATCGACATTAGCAAGAACGACATTAATAAGATCGACGTTAACAAGATAGACATTAACAAGATCGATATTAACAAGATCGCTGTTAGCAAGATCAACTTTAGCAAGATCGACATTGGCAAGATCGACGTTAGCAAGATCGACGTTAGCAAGATAGACATTAACAAGATCGACATTAACAAGATCAACATTAACAAGATCGACATTAACAAGATCGACGTTAGCAAGATCGATGTTCGCAAGATTGACATTAACAAGATCAACATTAACAAGATCAACATTAACAAGATCAACATTAGCAAGATCGACATTAACAAGATAAACATTAATAAGATCGACATTAGCAAGATCGACGTTAGCAAGACCGACATTAGCAAGTTCAACATTAGCAATATCGACGTTAGCAAAATCGACGTTAGCAAGATCGATGTTGGCAAGATCGACATTAACAAGATCAACATTAACACGATCGACGTTAGCAAGATCGATGTTAGCAAAATCGACATTAACAAGATCAACATTAACAAGATCGACATTAACAAGATCGACATTAGCAAGATAGACATTAACAAGATCAACATTAACAAGATCGATGTTAGCAAGATCGATGTTAGTAAGATCGACATTAGCAAGATCGACATTAACAAGATAAACATTAACAAGATCGACATTATCAAGATTGACGTTAGCAAGATCGACATTAGCAAGATCAACATTAGCAAGATCGACGTTAGGAAGATCGACATTAACAAGATCAACATTAACAAGATCGATGTTAGCAAGATCGACATTAACAAGATCGACATTAACAAGGTCGACGTTAACAAGATCGACTTTAGGAAGATCGACACTAACAAGATAAACATTAACAAGATAGACATTAACAAGATCGACGTTAGCAAGATCGACATTAGCAAGATTGACATTAACAAGATCGACGTTAGCAAGATCGACATTAACAAGATCGACGTCAGCAAGATAGACGTTAGCAAGATCGACATTAACAAGATCGACATTAACAAGATCGACATTAGAAAGATCGACATTAACAAGATCGACGTCAGCAAGATCGACGTCAGCAAGATCGACGTTAGCAAGATCGACATTAACAAGATCGACATTAGAAAGATCGACATTAACAAGATCGACGTCAGCAAGATCGACGTTAGCAAGATCGACATTAACAAGATAGAAATTAACAAGATCGACGTTAGCAAGATCGACATTAGCAAGATCGACATTAACAAGTACGACATTAACAAGATCGTCATTAACAAGATCAACATTAGCAAGAACGACATTAAGAAGATAGACATTAACAAGATCGACATTAACAAGATCGACGTTAGCAAGATCGACATTAGCAAGAACGACATTAATAAGATAGACATGAACAAGATCGACATTAACAAGCTCGACATTAGCAAGATCGACATTAACGAGATCGACATTAACAAGATCGACGTTAGCAAGATGGACGTTAGCAAGATCGACGTTAGCAAGATCAACATTAGCAATATCGACGTTAGGAAGATCGACATTAACAAGATCGACATTAACAAGATCGACGTTAACAAGATCGACGTTAGGAAGATCGACACTAACAAGATAAACATTAACAAGATAGACATTAACAAGATCGACGTTAGCAAGATCGACATTAGCAAGATTGACATTAACAAGATCGACATTAACAAGATCAACATTAACAAGATCGACGTTAGCACGATCGACATTAACAAGGTAAACATTAACAAGATCGACATTAACAAGATCGACATTAGCAAGATCGACATTAACAACATGGACATTAACAAGATCGACATTAACAAGATAGACATTAACAAGATCGACGTTAGCAAGATCGACGTTAGCAAGATCGACATTAACAAGATCAACATTAACAAGATCGACATTAACAAGATAGACATTAACAAGATCGACGTTAGCAAGACCGACATTAGCAAGATTGACATTAACAAGATCGACGTTAGCAAGATCGATGTTAGCAAGATCGACGTTAGCAAGATCGACATTAACAAGATCGACATGAACAAGATCAACATTTGCAAGATCGACGTTAGCAAGATCGACATTAGCAAGATCGACGTTAGCAAGATCGATGTTAGCAAGATCGACATTAACAATATCAACATTAACAAGATCGACATTAACAAGATAGACATTAACAAGATCGACGTTAGCAAGACCGACATTAGCAAGATTGACATTGACAAGATCGACGTTAGCAAGATCAACATTAACAAGTTCGACATTAACGAGATCGACATTAGAAAGATCGACATTAACAAGATCGACGTCAGCAAGTTCGACGTCAGCAAGATCGACGTTAGCAAGATCGACATTAACAAGATCGACATTAGAAAGATCGACATTAACAAGATCGACGTCAGCAAGATCGACGTTAGCAAGATCGACGTTAGCAAGATCGACATTAACAAGATCGACATTAACAAGATCGATGTTAACAAGATCAACATTAACAAGATCAACATTAACAAGATCGACATTAGCAAGATCGACATTAACAAGATAGAAATTAACAAGATCGACGTTAGCAAGATCGACATTAGCAAGATCGACATTAACAAGTACGACATTAACAAGATCGTCATTAACAAGATCAACATTAGCAAGAACGACATTAAGAAAATAGACATTAACAAGATCGACGTTAGCAAGATCGACATTAGCAAGAACGACATTAATAAGATAGACATGAACAAGATCGACATTAACAAGCTCGACATTAGCAAGATCGACATTAACGAGATCGACATTAACAAGATCGACGTTAGCAAGATCGACGTTAGCAAGATCGACGTTAGCAAGATCAACATTAGCAATATCGACGTTAGGAAGATCGACATTAACAAGATCGACATTAACAAGATCGACGTTAACAAGATCGACGTTAGGAAGATCGACACTAACAAGATAAACATTAACAAGATAGACATTAACAAGATCGACGTTAGCAAGATCGACATTAGCAAGATTGACATTAACAAGATCGACATTAACAAGATCAACATTAACAAGATCGACGTTAGCACGATCGACATTAACAAGGTAAACATTAACAAGATCGACATTAACAAGATCGACATTAGCAAGATCGACATTAACAACATGGACATTAACAAGATCGACATTAACAAGATAGACATTAACAAGATCGACGTTAGCAAGATCGACGTTAGCAAGATCGACATTAACAAGATCAACATTAACAAGATCGACATTAACAAGATAGACATTAACAAGATCGACGTTAGCAAGACCGACATTAGCAAGATTGACATTAACAAGATCGACGTTAGCAAGATCGATGTTAGCAAGATCGACGTTAGCAAGATCGACATTAACAAGATCGACATGAACAAGATCAACATTTGCAAGATCGACGTTAGCAAGATCGACATTAGCAAGATCGACGTTAGCAAGATCGATGTTAGCAAGATCGACATTAACAATATCAACATTAACAAGATCGACATTAACAAGATAGACATTAACAAGATCGACGTTAGCAAGACCGACATTAGCAAGATTGACATTGACAAGATCGACGTTAGCAAGATCAACATTAACAAGTTCGACATTAACGAGATCGACATTAGAAAGATCGACATTAACGAGATCGACGTCAGCAAGATCGACGTCAGCAAGATCGACGTTAGCAAGATCGACATTAACAAGATCGACATTAACAAGATCGACGTTAGCAAGATCGACGTTAGCAAGATCGACGTTAGCAAGATCGACATTAACAAGATCGACATTAACAAGATCGACGTCAGCAAGATCGACGTTAGCAAGATCGACATTACCAAGATCGACATTAACAAGATCGACATTAACAAGGTCGACGTTAACAAGATCGACATTAACAAGATCGACATTAACAAGATCGATGTTAACAAGATCAACATTAACAAGATCAACATTAACAAGATCGACATTAGCAAGATCGACATTAACAAGATAGAAATTAACAAGATCGACGTTAGCAAGATCGACATTAGCAAGATCGACATTAACAAGTACGACATTAACAAGATCGTCATTAACAAGATCAACATTAGCAAGAACGACATTAACAAGATAGACATTAACAAGATCGACATTAACAAGATCGAAGTTAGCAAGATCGACATTAGCAAGAACGACATTAATAAGATAGACATGAACAAGATCGACATTAACAAGCTCGACATTAGCAAGATCGACATTAACGAGATCGACATTAACAAGATCGACGTTAGCAAGATCGACGTTAGCAAGATCGACGTTAGCAAGATCAACATTAGCAATATCGACGTTAGGAAGATCGACATTAACAAGATCGACATTAACAAGATCGACGTTAACAAGATCGACGTTAGGAAGATCGACACTAACAAGATAAACATTAACAAGATAGACATTAACAAGATCGACGTTAGCAAGATCGACATTAGCAAGATTGACATTAACAAGATCGACATTAACAAGATCAACATTAACAAGATCGACGTTAGCACGATCGACATTAACAAGGTAAACATTAACAAGATCGACATTAACAAGATCGACATTAGCAAGATCGACATTAACAACATGGACATTAACAAGATCGACATTAACAAGATAGACATTAACAAGATCGACGTTAGCAAGATCGACGTTAGCAAGATCGACATTAACAAGATCAACATTAACAAGATCGACATTAACAAGATAGACATTAACAAGATCGACGTTAGCAAGACCGACATTAACAAGATCGACATTAACAAGATCGACGTTAGCAAGATCGATGTTAGCAAGATCGACGTTAGCAAGATCGACATTAACAAGATCGACATGAACAAGATCAACATTTGCAAGATCGACGTTAGCAAGATTCTGACATTAGCAAGATCGACGTTAGCAAGATCGATGTTAGCAAGATCGACATTAACAATATCAACATTAACAAGATCAACATTAACAAGATAGACATTAACAAGATCGACGTTAGCAAGACCGACATTAGCAAGATTGACATTGACAAGATCGACGTTAGCAAGATCAACATTAACAAGTTCGACATTAACGAGATCGACATTAGAAAGATCGACATTAACGAGATCGACGTCAGCAAGATCGACGTCAGCAAGATCGACGTTAGCAAGATCGACATTAACAAGATCGACATTAACAAGATCGACGTTAGCAAGATCGACGTTAGCAAGATCGACATTAGCAAGATCGACATTAACAAGATCGACATTAACAAGATCGACGTCAGCAAGATCGACGTTAGCAAGATCGACATTACCAAGATCGACATTAACAAGATCGACATTAACAAGGTCGACGTTAACAAGATCGACTTTAGGAAGATCGACACTAACAAGATAAACATTAACAAGATAGACATTAACAAGATCGACGTTAGCAAGATCGATATTAGCAAGATTGACATTAACAAGATCGACGTTAGCAAGATCGACATTAACAAGATCGACGTCAGCAAGATCGACGTTAGCAAGATCGACATTAACAAGATCGACATAAACAAGATCGACATTAGAAAGATCGACATTAACAAGATCGACGTCAGCAAGATCGACGTCAGCAAGATCGACGTTAGCAAGATCGACATTAACAAGATCGACATTAGAAAGATCGACATTAACAAGATCGACGTCAGCAAGATCGACGTTAGCAAGATCGACGTTAGCAAGATCGACATTAACAAGATCGACATTAACAAGATCGATGTTAACAAGATCAACATTAACAAGATCAACATTAACAAGATCGACATTAGCAAGATCGACATTAACATGATAGAAATTAACAAGATAGAAATTAACAAGATCGACGTTAGCAAGATCGACATTAGCAAGATCGACATTAACAAGTACGACATTAACAAGATCGTCATTAACAAGATCAACATTAGCAAGAACGACATTAAGAAGATAGACATTAACAAGATCGACATTAACAAGATCGACGTTAGCAAGATCGACATTAGCAAGAACGACATTAATAAGATAGACATGAACAAGATCGACATTAACAAGCTCGACATTAGCAAGATCGATATTAACGAGATCGACATTAACAAGATCGACGTTAGCAAGATCGACGTTAGCAAGATCGACGTTAGCAAGATCAACATTAGCAATATCGACGTTAGGAAGATCGACATTAACAAGATCGACATTAACAAGATCGACGTTAACAAGATCGACGTTAGGAAGATCGACACTAACAAGATAAACATTAACAAGATAGACATTAACAAGATCGACGTTAGCAAGATCGACATTAGCAAGATTGACATTAACAAGATCGACATTAACAAGATCAACATTAACAAGATCGACGTTAGCACGATCGACATTAACAAGGTAAACATTAACAAGATCGACATTAACAAGATCGACATTAGCAAGATCGACATTAACAACATGGACATTAACAAGATCGACATTAACAAGATAGACATTAACAAGATCGACGTTAGCAAGATCGACATTAACAAGATCGACGTTAACAAGATCGACATTAACAAGATAGACATTAACAAGATCGACGTTAGCAAGACCGACATTAGCAAGATTGACATTAACAAGATCGACGTTAGCAAGATCGATGTTAGCAAGATCGACGTTAGCAAGATCGACATTAACAAGATCGACATGAACAAGATCAACATTTGCAAGATCGACGTTAGCAAGATCGACATTAGCAAGATCGACGTTAGCAAGATCGATGTTAGCAAGATCGACATTAACAATATCAACATTAACAAGATCGACATTAACAAGATAGACATTAACAAGATCGACGTTAGCAAGACCGACATTAGCAAGATTGACATTGACAAGATCGACGTTAGCAAGATCAACATTAACAAGTTCGACATTAACGAGATCGACATTAGAAAGATCGACATTAACGAGATCGACGTCAGCAAGATCGACGTCAGCAAGATCGACGTTAGCAAGATCGACATTAACAAGATCGACATTAACAAGATCGACGTTAGCAAGATCGACGTTAGCAAGATCGACATTAGCAAGATCGACATTAACAAGATCGACGTCAGCAAGATCGACGTTAGCAAGATCGACATTACCAAGATCGACATTAACAAGATCGACATTAGCAAGATAGCCATTAACAAGATCAACATTAACAAGATCGATGTTAGCAAGATCGATGTTAGTAAGATCGAAATTAGCAAGGTCGACATTAACAAGATAAACATTAACAAGATCGATATTAACAAGTTGACGTTAGCAAGATTGACATTAACAAGATCGATATTAACAAGATCAACATTAACAAGATCAATATTAGCAAGATCGACGTTAGCAAGATCAAAATTAACAAGATCGGCGTTAGCAAGATCGACATTAACAAGATCGACGTAAGCAAGATCGACATTAACAAGATCGACATTAACAAGATCGACATTAACAAGATCGACATTAGCAAGATCGACATTAACAAGATCAACATTTGCAAGATCGACGTTAGCAAGATCGACATTAGCAAGATCGGCGTTAGCAAGATCGATGTTAGCACGATCAACATTAGCAAGATCGACATTAACAAGATTAACATTAATAAGATCGACGTTAACAAGATCGACGTTAGGAAGATCGACATTATCAAGATCGACATTAACAAGATCGACGTTAACAAGATCGACGTGAGGAAGATCGACACTAACAAGATAAACATTAACAAGATTGACATTAACAAGATCGACGTTAGCAAGATCGACGTTAGCAAGATCAACATTAGCAATATCGACGTTAGCAAGATCGACGTTAGCAAGATAGACATTAACAAGATCGACATTAACAACATCAACATTAACAAGATCGACGTTAGCAAGATCGATGTTAGCAAGATTGACATTAACAAGATCGACATTAACAAGATAGACATTAACAAGTACGACATTAACAAGATCGACGTTAGCAAGATCGACATTAGCAAGAACGACATTAACAAGATAGACATTAACAAGATCGACATTAACAAGATCGAAGTTAGCAAGATCGACATTAGCAAGAACGACATTAATAAGATAGACATGAACAAGATCGACATTAACAAGCTCGACATTAGCAAGATCGACATTAACGAGATCGACATTAACAAGATCGACGTTAGCAAGATCGACGTTAGCAAGATCGACGTTAGCAAGATCAACATTAGCAATATCGACGTTAGGAAGATCGACATTAACAAGATCGACATTAACAAGATCGACGTTAACAAGATCGACGTTAGGAAGATCGACACTAACAAGATAAACATTAACAAGATAGACATTAACAAGATCGACGTTAGCAAGATCGACATTAGCAAGATTGACATTAACAAGATCGACATTAACAAGATCAACATTAACAAGATCGACGTTAGCACGATCGACATTAACAAGGTAAACATTAACAAGATCGACATTAACAAGATCGACATTAGCAAGATCGACATTAACAACATGGACATTAACAAGATCGACATTAACAAGATAGACATTAACAAGATCGACGTTAGCAAGATCGACGTTAGCAAGATCGACATTAACAAGATCAACATTAACAAGATCGACATTAACAAGATAGACATTAACAAGATCGACGTTAGCAAGACCGACATTAACAAGATCGACATTAACAAGATCGACGTTAGCAAGATCGATGTTAGCAAGATCGACGTTAGCAAGATCGACATTAACAAGATCGACATGAACAAGATCAACATTTGCAAGATCGACGTTAGCAAGATTCTGACATTAGCAAGATCGACGTTAGCAAGATCGATGTTAGCAAGATCGACATTAACAATATCAACATTAACAAGATCAACATTAACAAGATAGACATTAACAAGATCGACGTTAGCAAGACCGACATTAGCAAGATTGACATTGACAAGATCGACGTTAGCAAGATCAACATTAACAAGTTCGACATTAACGAGATCGACATTAGAAAGATCGACATTAACGAGATCGACGTCAGCAAGATCGACGTCAGCAAGATCGACGTTAGCAAGATCGACATTAACAAGATCGACATTAACAAGATCGACGTTAGCAAGATCGACGTTAGCAAGATCGACATTAGCAAGATCGACATTAACAAGATCGACATTAACAAGATCGACGTCAGCAAGATCGACGTTAGCAAGATCGACATTACCAAGATCGACATTAACAAGATCGACATTAACAAGGTCGACGTTAACAAGATCGACTTTAGGAAGATCGACACTAACAAGATAAACATTAACAAGATAGACATTAACAAGATCGACGTTAGCAAGATCGACATTAGCAAGATTGACATTAACAAGATCGACGTTAGCAAGATCGACATTAACAAGATCGACGTCAGCAAGATCGACGTTAGCAAGATCGACATTAACAAGATCGACATAAACAAGATCGACATTAGAAAGATCGACATTAACAAGATCGACGTCAGCAAGATCGACGTCAGCAAGATCGACGTTAGCAAGATCGACATTAACAAGATCGACATTAGAAAGATCGACATTAACAAGATCGACGTCAGCAAGATCGACGTTAGCAAGATCGACGTTAGCAAGATCGACATTAACAAGATCGACATTAACAAGATCGATGTTAACAAGATCAACATTAACAAGATCAACATTAACAAGATCGACATTAGCAAGATCGACATTAACAAGATAGAAATTAACAAGATAGAAATTAACAAGATCGACGTTAGCAAGATCGACATTAGCAAGATCGACATTAACAAGTACGACATTAACAAGATCGTCATTAACAAGATCAACATTAGCAAGAACGACATTAAGAAGATAGACATTAACAAGATCGACATTAACAAGATCGACGTTAGCAAGATCGACATTAGCAAGAACGACATTAATAAGATAGACATGAACAAGATCGACATTAACAAGCTCGACATTAGCAAGATCGACATTAACGAGATCGACATTAACAAGATCGACGTTAGCAAGATCGACGTTAGCAAGATCGACGTTAGCAAGATCAACATTAGCAATATCGACGTTAGGAAGATCGACATTAACAAGATCGACATTAACAAGATCGACGTTAACAAGATCGACGTTAGGAAGATCGACACTAACAAGATAAACATTAACAAGATAGACATTAACAAGATCGACGTTAGCAAGATCGACATTAGCAAGATTGACATTAACAAGATCGACATTAACAAGATCAACATTAACAAGATCGACGTTAGCACGATCGACATTAACAAGGTAAACATTAACAAGATCGACATTAACAAGATCGACATTAGCAAGATCGACATTAACAACATGGACATTAACAAGATCGACATTAACAAGATAGACATTAACAAGATCGACGTTAGCAAGATCGACATTAACAAGATCGACGTTAACAAGATCGACATTAACAAGATAGACATTAACAAGATCGACGTTAGCAAGACCGACATTAGCAAGATTGACATTAACAAGATCGACGTTAGCAAGATCGATGTTAGCAAGATCGACGTTAGCAAGATCGACATTAACAAGATCGACATGAACAAGATCAACATTTGCAAGATCGACGTTAGCAAGATCGACATTAGCAAGATCGACGTTAGCAAGATCGATGTTAGCAAGATCGACATTAACAATATCAACATTAACAAGATCGACATTAACAAGATAGACATTAACAAGATCGACGTTAGCAAGACCGACATTAGCAAGATTGACATTGACAAGATCGACGTTAGCAAGATCAACATTAACAAGTTCGACATTAACGAGATCGACATTAGAAAGATCGACATTAACGAGATCGACGTCAGCAAGATCGACGTCAGCAAGATCGACGTTAGCAAGATCGACATTAACAAGATCGACATTAACAAGATCGACGTTAGCAAGATCGACGTTAGCAAGATCGACATTAGCAAGATCGACATTAACAAGATCGACGTCAGCAAGATCGACGTTAGCAAGATCGACATTACCAAGATCGACATTAACAAGATCGACATTAGCAAGATAGCCATTAACAAGATCAACATTAACAAGATCGATGTTAGCAAGATCGATGTTAGTAAGATCGAAATTAGCAAGGTCGACATTAACAAGATAAACATTAACAAGATCGATATTAACAAGTTGACGTTAGCAAGATTGACATTAACAAGATCGATATTAACAAGATCAACATTAACAAGATCAATATTAGCAAGATCGACGTTAGCAAGATCAAAATTAACAAGATCGGCGTTAGCAAGATCGACATTAACAAGATCGACGTAAGCAAGATCGACATTAACAAGATCGACATTAACAAGATCGACATTAACAAGATCGACATTAGCAAGATCGACATTAACAAGATCAACATTTGCAAGATCGACGTTAGCAAGATCGACATTAGCAAGATCGGCGTTAGCAAGATCGATGTTAGCACGATCAACATTAGCAAGATCGACATTAACAAGATTAACATTAATAAGATCGACGTTAACAAGATCGACGTTAGGAAGATCGACATTATCAAGATCGACATTAACAAGATCGACGTTAACAAGATCGACGTGAGGAAGATCGACACTAACAAGATAAACATTAACAAGATTGACATTAACAAGATCGACGTTAGCAAGATCGACGTTAGCAAGATCAACATTAGCAATATCGACGTTAGCAAGATCGACGTTAGCAAGATAGACATTAACAAGATCGACATTAACAACATCAACATTAACAAGATCGACGTTAGCAAGATCGATGTTAGCAAGATTGACATTAACAAGATCGACATTAACAAGATAGACATTAACAAGATCAACATTAGCAAGATCGACGTTAGCAAGATCGACATTAGCAAGATAGACATTAACAAGATCGACATTAACAAGATCGACGTTAGCAAGATCGACGTTAGCAAGATCGACATTAACAAGATCAACATTAACAAGATCGATGTTAGCAAGATCGATGTTTGAAAGATCGACATTAGCAAGAACGACATTAACAAGGTAAACATTAACAAGATCGATATTAACAAGATAGACGTTAGCAAGATCGACATTAGCAAGATCGACGTTAGCAAGATCGACATTAGCAAGATCGACATTAACAAGATCGACATTAACAAGATCAACATTAGCAAGAACGACATTAACAAGATAGACATTAACAAGATCGACGTTAGCAAGATCGACATTAGCAAGAACGACATTAATAAGATAGACATTAACAAGATCGACATTAACAAGATCGACATTAGCAAGATCGACATTAACGAGATCGACATTAACAAGTTCGACGTTAGCAAGATCGACGTTAGCAAGATCAACATTAGCAATATCGACGTTAGCAAGATCGACGTTAGCAAGATAGTCATTAACAAGATCAACATTAACAAGATCGACGTTAGCAAGATCGATGTTAGCAAGATCGACATTAACAAGATCGACATTAACAAGATCGACATTAGCAAGATCGATGTTAGCAAGATCGACATTAACAAGATCGACATTAACAAGATCGACGTTAGCAAGATCGACATTAACAAGATAAACATTAACAAGATCGATATTAACAAGATTGACGTTAGCAAGATCGACATTATCAAGATCGACATTAGCAAGATCGACGTTAGGAAGATCGACATTAGCAAGATCGACATTAACAAGATCGACGTTAGCAAGATCGATGTTCGCAAGATCGACATTAACAAGATCGACATTAACAAGATCAACATTAACAAGTTCGACATTAGCAAGATAGACATTAACAAGATCAACATTAACAAGATCGATGTTAGCAAGATCGACATTAACAAGATCGACATTAGCAAGATCGACGTTAGCAAGATCAACATGAGCAAGATCGACGTTAACAAGATCGACGTTAGCAAGATAGACATTAACAAGATCGACATTAACAAGATAGACATTAACAAGTTCGACATTAACAAGATCGACGTTAGCAAGATCGACATTAACAAGATCAACATTAACAAGATCGACATTAACAAGATCGACATTAGCAAGATAGACATTAACAAGATGAACATTAACAAGTTCGATGTTAGCAAGATCGATGTTAGTAAGATCGACATTAGCAAGATCGACACTAACAAGATAAACATTAACAAGATAAACATTAACAAGATCGACATTAACAAGATCGACGTTAGCAAGATCGACATTAGCAAGATAGACATTAACAAGATCAACATTAACAAGATCGACATTAATGAGATCAACATTAACAAGATCGACGTTAGCAAGATCGACATTAACAAGATCGACGTCAGCAAGATCTACGTTAGGAAGATCGACGTTAGCAAGACCAACATTAGCAATATCGACGTTAGGAAGATCGACATTAACAAGATCGACATTAACAAGATCGACGTGAACAAGATCGACGTTAGGAAGATCGACACTAACAAGATAAACATTAACAAGATAGACATTAACAAGATCGACGTTAGCAAGATCGACATTGGCAAGATTGACATTAACAAGATCGACGTTAGCAAGATCGACGTTAGCAAGATAGACATTAACAAGATCGACATTAACAAGATCGACGTTAGCAAGATAAACATTGACAAGATCAACATTAACAAGATCAACATTAACAAGACCGACGTTAGCAAGGTCGATGTTAGCAAGATCGACATTAACAAGATCAACATTAACAAGATCAACATTAGCAAGATCGACGTTAGCAAGATAGACATTAACAAGATCGACGTTAGCAAGATCGATGTTCGCAAGATCGACATTAACAAGATCGACATTAACAAGATCAACATTAACAAGATCGACATTAGCAAGATAGACATTAACAAGATCAACATTAACAAGATCGATGTTAGCAAGATCGATGTTAGTAAGATCGACGTTAGCAAGATCGACATTAACAAGATAAACATTAACAAGATCGATATTAACAAGATTGACGTTAGCAAGATCGACATTATCAAGATCGACATTAGCAAGATCGACGTTAGGAAGATCGACATTAGCAAGATCGACATTAACAAGATCGACGTAAGCAAGATCGACATTAACAAGATCGACGTTAACAAGATCGACATTAGCAAGATCGACATTAACAAGATCAACATTTGCAAGATCGACGTTAGCAAGATCGACATTAGCAAGATCGACGTTAGCAAGATCGATGTTAGCAAGATCAACGTTAGCAAGATCGACATTAACAAGATCACCATTAATAAGATCGACGTTAGCAAGATCGATGTTAGCAAGATCAAATTTAGCAAGATCGACATTGGCAAGAACGACATTAACAAGATCGACGTTAGCAAGATCGATGTTAGCAAGATCAACTTTAGCAAGATCGACATTGGCAAGATCGACATTAACAAGATCGATGTTAGCAAGATCGACGTTAGCAAGATCGACATTAACAAGATCGACATTAGAAAGATCGACATTAACAAGATCGACGTTAACAAGATCGACGTTAGCAAGATTGACATTAACAAGATCAACATTAACAAATCGACATTAGCAAGATCGACATTAACAAGATTGACATTAACAAGATAGACGTTAGCAAGATTGACATTGACAAGATCGACGTTAGCAAGATCGACATTAGCAAGAACGTCATTAACAAGATAGACATTAACAAGATCGACATTAGCAAGATCGACATTAGCAAGATCGACATTAGCAAGATCGACATGAACAAGATTGACATTGGCAAGATCGAAGTTAGCAAGATCGACATTAGCAAGATCAACATTAACAAGATCGACATTAGCAAGATCGACATTAACAAGATTGACATTAACAAGATCGACGTTAGCAAGATTGACGTTAGCAAGATCAACATTCGCAAGATAGACATTAACAAGATGGACATTAACAAGATCGACATTAACAAGATCAACACTCGCAAGATCGACATTAACAAGATAGACATTAACAAGATCGACATTAACAAGATCGACGTTAGCAAGATCGACGTTATCAAGATCAACATTAGCAATATCGACGTTAGCAAAATCGACGTTAGCAAGATCGATGTTAGCAAGATCGACATTAACAAGATCAACATTAACAAGATCGACATTAGCAAGATCGACATTAACAAGATCGACATTAGCAAGATCGACATTAACAAGATCGACATTGGCAAGATCGACATTAACAAGATCGACGTTAGCAAGATCGACGTTAGCAAGATCGACATTAACAAGATCGACATTAGAAAGATCGACATTAACAAGATCGACGTTAACAAGATCGACGTTAGCAAGATTGACATTAACAAGATCAACATTAACAAATCGACATTAGCAAGATCGACATTAACAAGATTGACATTAACAAGATAGACGTTAGCAAGATTGACATTGACAAGATCGACGTTAGCAAGATCGACATTAGCAAGAACGTCATAAACAAGATAGACATTAACAAGATCGACATTAGCAAGATCGACATTAGCAAGATCGACATGAACAAGATTGACATTGGCAAGATCGAAGTTAGCAAGATCGACATTAGCAAGATCAACATTAACAAGATCGACATTAGCAAGATCGACATTAACAAGATTGACATTAACAAGATCGACGTTAGCAAGATTGACGTTAGCAAGATCAACATTCGCAAGATAGACATTAACAAGATGGACATTAACAAGATCGACATTAACAAAATCAACACTCGCAAGATCGACATTAACAAGATAGACATTAACAAGATCGACATTAACAAGATCGACGTTAGCAAGATCGACGTTATCAAGATCAACATTAGCAATATCGACGTTAGCAAAATCGACGTTAGCAAGATCGATGTTAGCAAGATCGACATTAACAAGATCAACATTAACAAGATCGACATTAGCAAGATCGACATTAACAAGATCGACATTAGCAAGATCGACATTAACAAGATCGACATTGGCAAGATCGACATTAACAAGATCGACGTTAGCAAGATCGACGTTAGCAAGATCGACATTAACAAAATCGACATTAGAAAGATCGACATTAACAAGATCGACGTTAACAAGATCGACGTTAGCAAGATTGACATTAACAAGATCAACATTAACAAATCGACATTAGCAAGATCGACATTAACAAGATTGACATTAACAAGATAGACGTTAGCAAGATTGACATTGACAAGATCGACGTTAGCAAGATCGACATTAGCAAGAACGACATTAACAAGATAGACATTAACAAGATCAACATTAGCAAGATCGACATTAGCAAGATCGACATGAACAAGATTGACATTGGCAAGATCGACGTTAGCAAGATCGACATTAGCAAGATCAACATTAACAAGATCGACATTAGCAAGATCGACATTAACAAGATTGACATTAACAAGATCGACGTTAGCAAGATTGACGTTAGCAAGATCAACATTCGCAAGATAGACATTAACAAGATGGACATTAACAAGATCGACATTAACAAGATCAACACTCGCAAGATCGACATTAACAAGATAGACATTAACAAGATCGACATTAACAAGATCGACGTTAGCAAGATCGACGTTATCAAGATCAACATTAGCAATATCGACGTTAGCAAAATCGACGTTAGCAAGATCGATGTTAGCAAGATCGACATTAACAAGATCAACATTAACAAGATCGACATTAGCAAGATCGACATTAACAAGATCGACATTAGCAAGATCGACATTAACAAGATCGACGTTAGCAAGATCGACGTTAGCAAGATCGACATTAACAAGATCGACATTAGAAAGATCGACATTAACAAGATCGACGTTAACAAGATCGACGTTAGCAAGATTGACATTAACAAGATCAACATTAACAAATCGACATTAGCAAGATCGACATTAACAAGATTGACATTAACAAGATAGACGTTAGCAAGATTGACATTGACAAGATCGACGTTAGCAAGATCGACATTAGCAAGAACGACATTAACAAGATAGACATTAACAAGATCAACATTAGCAAGATCGACATTAGCAAGATCGACATGAACAAGATTGACATTGGCAAGATCGACGTTAGCAAGATCGACATTAGCAAGATCAACATTAACAAGATCGACATTAGCAAGATCGACATTAACAAGATTGACATTAACAAGATCGACGTTAGCAAGATTGACGTTAGCAAGATCAACATTCGCAAGATAGACATTAACAAGATGGACATTAACAAGATCGACATTAACAAGATCAACACTCGCAAGATCGACATTAACAAGATAGACATTAACAAGATCGACATTAACAAGATCGACGTTAGCAAGATCGACGTTATCAAGATCAACATTAGCAATATCGACGTTAGCAAAATCGACGTTAGCAAGATCGATGTTAGCAAGATCGACATTAACAAGATCAACATTAACACGATCAACGTTAGCAAGATCGATGTTAGCAAAATCGACATTAACAAGATCAACATTAACAAGATCGACATTAACAAGATCGACATTAGCAAGATAGACATTAACAAGATCAACATTAACACGATCAACATTAGCAAGATCGATGTTAGTAAGATCGACATTAGCAAGATCGACATTAACAAGATCGACGTTAGGAAGATCGACATTAAGAAGATCGACATTAGCAAGATCAACGTTAGCAAGATCGACATTAGCAAGATCGACGTTAGCAAGATCAACATTAGCAAGATCGACGTTAACAAGATTGAAGTTAGCAAGATCGACATTAACAAGATAAACATTAACAAGATCGACATTAACAAGATCGACGTTATCAAGATCGATGTGAGCAAGATCGACGTTAGCAAGATCGATGTTAGCAAGATCGACATGAACAAGATCAACATTAACAAGATCGTTAACACGATCAACATTAGCAAGATCGACGTTAGCAAGATCGACGTTAGCAAGATAGACATTAACAAGATCGACATTAACAAGATTGACATTAACAAGATCGACGTTAGCAACATCGACGTTAGCAAGATCGACATTAACAAGATCAACATTAACAAGATAGACATTAACAAGATCGACGTTAGCAAGATCGACATTACCAAGATTGACATTAACAAGATCGACGTTAGCAAGATCGACGTTAGCAAGTTCGACGTTAGCAAGATCAACATTAGCAATATCGACGTTAGCAAGATCGACATTAACAAGATCAACATTAACAAGATCGACGTTAGCAAGATCGACATTAGCAAGATTGACATTAACAAGATCGACATTAACAAGATCGACATTAACAAGATCGACATTAGCAAGATCGACGTTAGCAAGATCGACATTAACAAGATAAACATTAACAAGATCGACATTAACAAGATCGACATTAGCAAGATAGACATTAGCAAGATCAACATTAACAAGATCGATGTTAGCAAGATCGATGTTAGAAAGATCGACATTAGCAAGATAAACATTAACAAGATCGATATTAACAAGATTGACGTTAGCAAGATCGACATTATCAAGATCGACATTAGCAAGATCGACGTTAGCAAGATCGACATTAGCAAGATCGACATTAACAAGATCGTCATTAACAAGATCAACATTAGCAAGATCGACATTAGCAAGATCGACATTAACAAGATCGACATTAACAAGATCAACATTAGCAAGAACGACATTAACAAGATAAACATTAACAAGATCGATATTAACAAGTTGACGTTAGCAAGATTGACATTAACAAGATCGATATTAACAAGATCAACATTAACAAGATCAATATTAGCAAGATCGACGTTAGCAAGATCAAAATTAACAAGATCGGCGTTAGCAAGATCGACATTAACAAGATCGACGTAAGCAAGATCGACATTAACAAGATCGACATTAACAAGATCGACATTAACAAGATCGACATTAGCAAGATCGACATTAACAAGATCAACATTTGCAAGATCGACGTTAGCAAGATCGACATTAGCAAGATCGGCGTTAGCAAGATCGATGTAAGCACGATCAACATTAGCAAGATCGACATTAACAAGATTAACATTAATAAGATCGACGTTAACAAGATCGACGTTAGGAAGATCGACATTATCAAGATCGACATTAACAAGATCGACGTTAACAAGATCGACGTGAGGAAGATCGACACTAACAAGATAAACATTAACAAGATTGACATTAACAAGATCGACGTTAGCAAGATCGACGTTAGCAAGATCAACATTAGCAATATCGACGTTAGCAAGATCGACGTTAGCAAGATAGACATTAACAAGATCGACATTAACAACATCAACATTAACAAGATCGACGTTAGCAAGATCGATGTTAGCAAGATTGACATTAACAAGATCGACATTAACAAGATAGACATTAACAAGATCAACATTAGCAAGATCGACGTTAGCAAGATCGACATTAGCAAGATAGACATTAACAAGATCGACATTAACAAGATCGACGTTAGCAAGATCGACGTTAGCAAGATCGACATTAACAAGATCAACATTAACAAGATCGATGTTAGCAAGATCGATGTTTGAAAGATCGACATTAGCAAGAACGACATTAACAAGGTAAACATTAACAAGATCGATATTAACAAGATAGACGTTAGCAAGATCGACATTAGCAAGATCGACGTTAGCAAGATCGACATTAGCAAGATCGACATTAACAAGATCGACATTAACAAGATCAACATTAGCAAGAACGACATTAACAAGATAGACATTAACAAGATCGACGTTAGCAAGATCGACATTAGCAAGAACGACATTAATAAGATAGACATTAACAAGATCGACATTAACAAGATCGACATTAGCAAGATCGACATTAACGAGATCGACATTAACAAGTTCGACGTTAGCAAGATCGACGTTAGCAAGATCAACATTAGCAATATCGACGTTAGCAAGATCGACGTTAGCAAGATAGTCATTAACAAGATCAACATTAACAAGATCGACGTTAGCAAGATCGATGTTAGCAAGATCGACATTAACAAGATCGACATTAACAAGATCGACATTAGCAAGATCGATGTTAGCAAGATCGACATTAACAAGATCGACATTAACAAGATCGACGTTAGCAAGATCGACATTAACAAGATAAACATTAACAAGATCGATATTAACAAGATTGACGTTAGCAAGATCGACATTATCAAGATCGACATTAGCAAGATCGACGTTAGGAAGATCGACATTAGCAAGATCGACATTAACAAGATCGACGTTAGCAAGATCGATGTTCGCAAGATCGACATTAACAAGATCGACATTAACAAGATCAACATTAACAAGATCGACATTAGCAAGATAGACATTAACAAGATCAACATTAACAAGATCGATGTTAGCAAGATCGACATTAACAAGATCGACGTTAGCAAGATCAACATGAGCAAGATCGACGTTAACAAGATCGACGTTAGCAAGATAGACATTAACAAGATCGACATTAACAAGATAGACATTAACAAGTTCGACATTAACAAGATCGACGTTAGCAAGATCGACATTAACAAGATCAACATTAACAAGATCGACATTAACAAGATCGACATTAGCAAGATAGACATTAACAAGATGAACATTAACAAGTTCGATGTTAGCAAGATCGATGTTAGTAAGATCGACATTAGCAAGATCGACACTAACAAGATAAACATTAACAAGATAAACATTAACAAGATCGACATTAACAAGATCGACGTTAGCAAGATCGACATTAGCAAGATAGACATTAACAAGATCAACATTAACAAGATCGACATTAATGAGATCAACATTAACAAGATCGACGTTAGCAAGATCGACATTAACAAGATCGACGTCAGCAAGATCTACGTTAGGAAGATCGACGTTAGCAAGACCAACATTAGCAATATCGACGTTAGGAAGATCGACATTAACAAGATCGACATTAACAAGATCGACGTGAACAAGATCGACGTTAGGAAGATCGACACTAACAAGATAAACATTAACAAGATAGACATTAACAAGATCGACGTTAGCAAGATCGACATTGGCAAGATTGACATTAACAAGATCGACGTTAGCAAGATCGACATTAACAAGATCGACATTAACAAGATCGACGTTAGCAAGATCGACATTAACAAGATCGACATTAACAAGATCGACGTTAGCAAGATAAACATTGACAAGATCAACATTAACAAGATCAACATTAACAAGACCGACGTTAGCAAGGTCGATGTTAGCAAGATCGACATTAACAAGATCAACATTAACAAGATCAACATTAGCAAGATCGACGTTAGCAAGATAGACATTAACAAGATCGACGTTAGCAAGATCGATGTTCGCAAGATCGACATTAACAAGATCAACATTAACAAGATCGACATTAGCAAGATAGACATTAACAAGATCAACATTAACAAGATCGATGTTAGCAAGATCGATGTTAGTAAGATCGACGTTAGCAAGATCGACATTAACAAGATAAACATTAACAAGATCGATATTAACAAGATTGACGTTAGCAAGATCGACATTATCAAGATCGACATTAGCAAGATCGACGGTAGGAAGATCGACATTAGCAAGATCGACATTAACAAGATCGACGTAAGCAAGATCGACATTAACAAGATCGACGTTAACAAGATCGACATTAGCAAGATCGACATTAACAAGATCAACATTTGCAAGATCGACGTTAGCAAGATCGACATTAGCAAGATCGACGTTAGCAAGATCGATGTTAGCAAGATCAACGTTAGCAAGATCGACATTAACAAGATCACCATTAATAAGATCGACGTTAGCAAGATCGATGTTAGCAAGATCAAATTTAGCAAGATCGACATTGGCAAGAACGACATTAACAAGATCGACGTTAGCAAGATCGATGTTAGCAAGATCAACTTTAGCAAGATCGACATTGGCAAGATCGACATTAACAAGATCGATGTTAGCAAGATCGACGTTAGCAAGATCAACATTAGCAATATCGACGTTAGGAAGATCGACGTTAGCAAGATAGTCATTAACAAGATCAACATTAACAAGATCGACGTTAGCAAGATCGATGTTAGCAAGATCGACATTAACAAGATCGACATTAACAAGATCGACATTAGCAAGATCGATGTTAGCAAGATCGACGTTAGCAAGATAGACATTAACAAGATCGACATTAACAAGATCGACATTAACAAGATCGACGTTAGCAACATCGACGTTAGCAAGATCGACATTAACAAGATCAACATTAACAAGATAGACATTAACAAGATTGACGTTAGCAAGATCGACATTAGCAAGATAGACATTAACAAGATCGACATTAACAAGATCGACGTTAGCAAGATCGACGTTAGCAAGATCGACATTAACAAGATCAACATTAACAAGATCGATGTTAGCAAGATCGATGTTTGAAAGATCGACATTAGCAAGAACGACATTAACAAGGTAAACATTAACAAGATCGATATTAACAAGATAGACGTTAGCAAGATCGACATTAGCAAGATCGACGTTAGCAAGATCGACATTAGCAAGATCGACATTAACAAGATCGACATTAACAAGATCAACATTAGCAAGAACGACATTAACAAGATAGACATTAACAAGATCGACGTTAGCAAGATCGACATTAGCAAGAACGACATTAATAAGATAGACATTAACAAGATCGACATTAACAAGATCGACATTAGCAAGATCGACATTAACGAGATCGACATTAACAAGTTCGACGTTAGCAAGATCGACGTTAGCAAGATCAACATTAGCAATATCGACGTTAGCAAGATCGACGTTAGCAAGATCGACATTAACAAGATCGACATTAACAAGATCGACATTAGCAAGATCGATGTTAGCAAGATCGACATTAACAAGATCGACATTAACAAGATCGACGTTAGCAAGATCGACATTAACAAGATAAACATTAACAAGATCGATATTAACAAGATTGACGTTAGCAAGATCGACATTATCAAGATCGACATTAGCAAGATCGACGTTAGGAAGATCGACATTAGCAAGATCGACATTAACAAGATCGACGTAAGCAAGATCGACATTAACAAGATCGACGTTAACAAGATCGACATTAGCAAGATCGACATTAACAAGATCAACATTTGCAAGATCGACGTTAGCAAGATCGACATTAGCAAGATCGACGTTAGCAAGATCGATGTTAGCAAGATCAACGTTAGCAAGATCGACATTAACAAGATCACCATTAATAAGATCGACGTTAGCAAGATCGATGTTAGCAAGATCAAATTTAGCAAGATCGACATTGGCAAGAACGACATTAACAAGATCGACGTTAGCAAGATCGATGTTAGCAAGATCAACTTTAGCAAGATCGACATTGGCAAGATCGACATTAACAAGATCGACGTTAGCAAGATCGACGTTAGCAAGATCGACATGAACAAGATCGACGCTAGGAAGATCGACATTAAGAAGATCGACATTAGCAAGATCAACGTTAGCAAGATCGACATTAGCAAGATCGACGTTAGCAAGATCAACATTAGCAAGATCGACGTTAACAAGATTGAAGTTAGCAAGATCGACATTAACAAGATAAACATTAACAAGATCGACATTAACAAGATCGACGTTATCAAGATCGATGTGAGCAAGATCGACGTTAGCAAGATCGATGTTAGCAAGATCGACATGAACAAGATCAACATTAACAAGATCGTTAACACGATCAACATTAGCAAGATCGACGTTAGCAAGATCGACGTTAGCAAGATAGACATTAACAAGATCGACATTAACAAGATCGACATTAACAAGATCGACGTTAGCAACATCGACGTTAGCAAGATCGACATTAACAAGATCAACATTAACAAGATAGACATTAACAAGATCGACGTTAGCAAGATCGACATTACCAAGATTGACATTAACAAGATCGACGTTAGCAAGATCGACGTTAGCAAGTTCGACGTTAGCAAGATCAACATTAGCAATATCGACGTTAGCAAGATCGACATTAACAAGATCAACATTAACAAGATCGACGTTAGCAAGATCGACATTAGCAAGATTGACATTAACAAGATCGACATTAACAAGATCGACATTAACAAGATCAACATTAACAAGATCGATGTTAGCAAGATCGATGTTAGAAAGATCGACATTAGCAAGATCGACATTAACAAGATAAACATTAACAAGATCGATATTAACAAGATTGACGTTAGCAAGATCGACATTATCAAGATCGACATTAACAAGATCGTCATTAACAAGATCAACATTAGCAAGATCGACATTAGCAAGATCGACATTAACAAGATCGACATTAACAAGATCGACATTAGCAAGAACGACATTAACAAGATAAACATTAACAAGATCGATATTAACAAGTTGACGTTAGCAAGATTGACATTAACAAGATCGATATTAACAAGATCAACATTAACAAGATCAATATTAGCAAGATCGACGTTAGCAAGATCAAAATTAACAAGATCGGCGTTAGCAAGATCGACATTAACAAGATCGACGTAAGCAAGATCGACATTAACAAGATCGACATTAACAAGATCGACATTAACAAGATCAACATTTGCAAGATCGACGTTAGCAAGATCGACATTAGCAAGATCGGCGTTAGCAAGATCGATGTTAGCACGATCAACATTAGCAAGATCGACATTAACAAGATTAACATTAATAAGATCGACGTTAACAAGATCGACGTTAGGAAGATCGACATTATCAAGATCGACATTAACAAGATCGACGTTAACAAGATCGACGTGAGGAAGATCGACACTAACAAGATAAACATTATCAAGATCGACATTAGCAAGATCGACGTTAGGAAGATCGACATTAGCAAGATCAACATTAGCAATATCGACGTTAGCAAGATCGACGTTAGCAAGATAGACATTAACAAGATCGACATTAACAACATCAACATTAACAAGATCGACGTTAGCAAGATCGATGTTAGCAAGATTGACATTAACAAGATCGACATTAACAAGATAGACATTAACAAGATCAACATTAGCAAGATCGACGTTAGCAAGATCGACATTAGCAAGATAGACATTAACAAGATCGACATTAACAAGATCGACGTTAGCAAGATCGACGTTAGCAAGATCGACATTAACAAGATCAACATTAACAAGATCGATGTTAGCAAGATCGATGTTTGAAAGATCGACATTAGCAAGAACGACATTAACAAGGTAAACATTAACAAGATCGATATTAACAAGATAGACGTTAGCAAGATCGACATTAGCAAGATCGACGTTAGCAAGATCGACATTAGCAAGATCGACATTAACAAGATCGACATTAACAAGATCAACATTAGCAAGAACGACATTAACAAGATAGACATTAACAAGATCGACGTTAGCAAGATCGACATTAGCAAGAACGACATTAATAAGATAGACATTAACAAGATCGACATTAACAAGATCGACATTAGCAAGATCGACATTAACGAGATCGACATTAACAAGTTCGACATTAACAAGATCGACATTAGAAAGATCGACATTAACAAGATCGACGTTAACAAGATCGACGTTAGCAAGATAGTCATTAACAAGATCAACATTAACAAGATCGACGTTAGCAAGATCGATGTTAGCAAGATCGACATTAACAAGATCGACATTAACAAGATCGACATTAGCAAGATCGATGTTAGCAAGATCGACGTTAGCAAGATAGACATTAACAAGATCGACATTAACAAGATCAACATTAACAAGATCGACGTTAGCAACATCGACGTTAGCAAGATCGACATTAACAAGATCAACATTAACAAGATAGACATTAACAAGATTGACGTTAGCAAGATCGACATTAGCAAGATAGACATTAACAAGATCGACATTAACAAGATCGACGTTAGCAAGATCGACGTTAGCAAGATCGACATTAACAAGATCAACATTAACAAGATCGATGTTAGCAAGATCGATGTTTGAAAGATCGACATTAGCAAGAACGACATTAACAAGGTAAACATTAACAAGATCGATATTAACAAGATAGACGTTAGCAAGATCGACGTTAGCAAGATCGACATTAGCAAGATCGACATTAACAAGATCGACATTAACAAGATCAACATTAGCAAGAACGACATTAACAAGATAGACATTAACAAGATCGACGTTAGCAAGATCGACATTAGCAAGAACGACATTAATAAGATAGACATTAACAAGATCGACATTAACAAGATCGACATTAGCAAGATCGACATTAACGAGATCGACATTAACAAGTTCGACGTTAGCAAGATCGACGTTAGCAAGATCAACATTAGCAATATCGACGTTAGGAAGATCGACGTTAGCAAGATAGTCATTAACAAGATCAACATTAACAAGATCGACGTTAGCAAGATCGATGTTAGCAAGATCGACATTAACAAGATCGACATTAACAAGATCGACATTAGCAAGATCGATGTTAGCAAGATCGACGTTAGCAAGATAGACATTAACAAGATCGACATTAACAAGATCGACATTAACAAGATCGACGTTAGCAACATCGACGTTAGCAAGATCGACATTAACAAGATCAACATTAACAAGATAGACATTAACAAGATTGACGTTAGCAAGATCGACATTAGCAAGATAGACATTAACAAGATCGACATTAACAAGATCGACGTTAGCAAGATCGACGTTAGCAAGATCGACATTAACAAGTTCGACGTTAGCAAGATCGACGTTAGCAAGATCAACATTAGCAATATCGACGTTAGCAAGATCGACGTTAGCAAGATCGACATTAACAAGATCGACATTAACAAGATCGACATTAACAAGATCGACATTAGCAAGATCGACATTAACGAGATCGACATTAACAAGTTCGACGTTAGCAAGATCGACGTTAGCAAGATCAACATTAGCAATATCGACGTTAGCAAGATCGACGTTAGCAAGATCGACATTAACAAGATCGACATTAACAAGATCGACATTAGCAAGATCGATGTTAGCAAGATCGACATTAACAAGATCGACATTAACAAGATCGACGTTAGCAAGATCGACATTAACAAGATAAACATTAACAAGATCGATATTAACAAGATTGACGTTAGCAAGATCGACATTATCAAGATCGACATTAGCAAGATCGACGTTAGGAAGATCGACATTAGCAAGATCGACATTAACAAGATCGACGTAAGCAAGATCGACATTAACAAGATCGACGTTAACAAGATCGACATTAGCAAGATCGACATTAACAAGATCAACATTTGCAAGATCGACGTTAGCAAGATCGACATTAGCAAGATCGACGTTAGCAAGATCGATGTTAGCAAGATCAACGTTAGCAAGATCGACATTAACAAGATCACCATTAATAAGATCGACGTTAGCAAGATCGATGTTAGCAAGATCAAATTTAGCAAGATCGACATTGGCAAGAACGACATTAACAAGATCGACGTTAGCAAGATCGATGTTAGCAAGATCAACTTTAGCAAGATCGACATTGGCAAGATCGACATTAACAAGATCGACGTTAGCAAGATCGACGTTAGCAAGATCGACATGAACAAGATCGACGCTAGGAAGATCGACATTAAGAAGATCGACATTAGCAAGATCAACGTTAGCAAGATCGACATTAGCAAGATCGACGTTAGCAAGATCAACATTAGCAAGATCGACGTTAACAAGATTGAAGTTAGCAAGATCGACATTAACAAGATAAACATTAACAAGATCGACATTAACAAGATCGACGTTATCAAGATCGATGTGAGCAAGATCGACGTTAGCAAGATCAATGTTAGCAAGATCGACATGAACAAGATCAACATTAACAAGATCGTTAACACGATCAACATTAGCAAGATCGACGTTAGCAAGATCGACGTTAGCAAGATAGACATTAACAAGATCGATATTAACAAGATCGACATTAACAAGATCGACGTTAGCAACATCGACGTTAGCAAGATCGACATTAACAAGATCAACATTAACAAGATAGACATTAACAAGATCGACGTTAGCAAGATCGACACTAACAAGATAAACATTAACAAGATTGACATTAACAAGATCGACGTTAGCAAGATCGACGTTAGCAAGATCAACATTAGCAATATCGACGTTAGCAAGATCGACGTTAGCAAGATAGACATTAACAAGATCGACATTAACAACATCAACATTAACAAGATCGACGTTAGCAAGATCGATGTTAGCAAGATTGACATTAACAAGATCGACATTAACAAGATAGACATTAACAAGATCAACATTAGCAAGATCGACGTTAGCAAGATCGACATTAGCAAGATAGACATTAACAAGATCGACATTAACAAGATCGACGTTAGCAAGATCGACGTTAGCAAGATCGACATTAACAAGATCAACATTAACAAGATCGATGTTAGCAAGATCGATGTTTGAAAGATCGACATTAGCAAGAACGACATTAACAAGGTAAACATTAACAAGATCGATATTAACAAGATAGATGTTAGCAAGATCGACATTAGCAAGATCGACGTTAGCAAGATCGACATTAGCAAGATCGACATTAACAAGATCGACATTAACAAGATCAACATTAGCAAGAACGACATTAACAAGATAGACATTAACAAGATCGACGTTAGCAAGATCGACATTAGCAAGAACGACATTAATAAGATAGACATTAACAAGATCGACATTAACAAGATCGACATTAGCAAGATCGACATTAACGAGATCGACATTAACAAGTTCGACGTTAGCAAGATCGACGTTAGCAAGATCAACATTAGCAATATCGACGTTAGCAAGATCGACGTTAGCAAGATAGTCATTAACAAGATCAACATTAACAAGATCGACGTTAGCAAGATCGATGTTAGCAAGATCGACATTAACAAGATCGACATTAACAAGATCGACATTAGCAAGATCGATGTTAGCAAGATCGACATTAACAAGATCGACATTAACAAGATCGACGTTAGCAAGATCGACATTAACAAGATAAACATTAACAAGATCGATATTAACAAGATTGACGTTAGCAAGATCGACATTATCAAGATCGACATTAGCAAGATCGACGTTAGGAAGATCGACATTAGCAAGATCGACATTAACAAGATCGACGTAAGCAAGATCGACATTAACAAGATCGACGTTAACAAGATCGACATTAGCAAGATCGACATTAACAAGATCAACATTTGCAAGATCGACGTTAGCAAGATCGACATTAGCAAGATCGACGTTAGCAAGATCGATGTTAGCAAGATCAACGTTAGCAAGATCGACATTAACAAGATCACCATTAATAAGATCGACGTTAGCAAGATCGATGTTAGCAAGATCAAATTTAGCAAGATCGACATTGGCAAGAACGACATTAACAAGATCGACGTTAGCAAGATCGATGTTAGCAAGATCAACTTTGGCAAGATCGACATTGGCAAGATCGACATTAACAAGATCGACGTTAGCAAGATCGACGTTAGCAAGATCGACATTAACAAGATCGACATTAGAAAGATCGACATTAACAAGATCGACGTTAACAAGATCGACGTTAGCAAGATTGACATTAACAAGATCAACATTAACAAATCGACATTAGCAAGATCGACATTAACAAGATTGACATTAACAAGATAGACGTTAGCAAGATTGACATTGACAAGATCGACGTTAGCAAGATCGACATTAGCAAGAACGTCATTAACAAGATAGACATTAACAAGATCGACATTAGCAAGATCGACATTAGCAAGATCGACATGAACAAGATTGACATTGGCAAGATCGACGTTAGCAAGATCGACATTAGCAAGATCAACATTAACAAGATCGACATTAGCAAGATCGACATTAACAAGATTGACATTAACAAGATCGACGTTAGCAAGATTGACGTTAGCAAGATCAACATTCGCAAGATAGACATTAACAAGATGGACATGAACAAGATCGACATTAACAAGATCAACACTCGCAAGATCGACATTAACAAGATAGACATTAACAAGATCGACATTAACAAGATCGACGTTAGCAAGATCGACGTTATCAAGATCAACATTAGCAATATCGACGTTAGCAAAATCGACGTTAGCAAGATCGATGTTAGCAAGATCGACATTAACAAGATCAACATTAACAAGATCGACATTAGCAAGATCGACATTAACAAGATCGACATTAGCAAGATCGACATTAACAAGATCGACGTTAGCAAGATCGACGTTAGCAAGATCGACATTAACAAGATCGACATTAGAAAGATCGACATTAACAAGATCGACGTTAACAAGATCGACGTTAGCAAGATTGACATTAACAAGATCAACATTAACAAATCGACATTAGCAAGATCGACATTAACAAGATTGACATTAACAAGATAGACGTTAGCAAGATTGACATTGACAAGATCGACGTTAGCAATATCGACATTAGCAAGAACGACATTAACAAGATAGACATTAACAAGATCAACATTAGCAAGATCGACATTAGCAAGATCGACATGAACAAGATTGACATTGGCAAGATCGACATTAACAAGATTGACATTAACAAGATCGACGTTAGCAAGATTGACGTTAGCAAGATCAACATTCGCAAGATAGACATTAACAAGATGGACATTAACAAGATCGACATTAACAAGATCAACACTCGCAAGATCGACATTAACAAGATAGACATTAACAAGATCGACATTAACAAGATCGACGTTAGCAAGATCGACGTTATCAAGATCAACATTAGCAATATCGACGTTAGCAAAATCGACGTTAGCAAGATCGATGTTAGCAAGATCGACATTAACAAGATCAACATTAACACGATCAACGTTAGCAAGATCGATGTTAGCAAAATCGACATTAACAAGATCAACATTAACAAGATCGACATTAACAAGATCGACATTAGCAAGATAGACATTAACAAGATCAACATTAACACGATCAACATTAGCAAGATCGATGTTAGTAAGATCGACATTAGCAAGATCGACATTAACAAGATCGACGTTAGGAAGATCGACATTAAGAAGATCGACATTAGCAAGATCAACGTTAGCAAGATCGACATTAGCAAGATCGACGTTAGCAAGATCAACATTAGCAAGATCGACGTTAACAAGATTGAAGTTAGCAAGATCGACATTAACAAGATAAACATTAACAAGATCGACATTAACAAGATCGACGTTATCAAGATCGATGTGAGCAAGATCGACGTTAGCAAGATCGATGTTAGCAAGATCGACATGAACAAGATCAACATTAACAAGATCGTTAACACGATCAACATTAGCAAGATCGACGTTAGCAAGATCGACGTTAGCAAGATAGACATTAACAAGATCGACATTAACAAGATTGACATTAACAAGATCGACGTTAGCAACATCGACGTTAGCAAGATCGACATTAACAAGATCAACATTAACAAGATAGACATTAACAAGATCGACGTTAGCAAGATCGACATTACCAAGATTGACATTAACAAGATCGACGTTAGCAAGATCGACGTTAGCAAGTTCGACGTTAGCAAGATCAACATTAGCAATATCGACGTTAGCAAGATCGACATTAACAAGATCAACATTAACAAGATCGACGTTAGCAAGATCGACATTAGCAAGATTGACATTAACAAGATCGACATTAACAAGATCGACATTAACAAGATCGACATTAGCAAGATCGACGTTAGCAAGATCGACATTAACAAGATCAACATTAACAAGATCGACATTAACAAGATCGACATTAGCAAGATAGACATTAGCAAGATCAACATTAACAAGATCGATGTTAGCAAGATCGATGTTAGAAAGATCGACATTAGCAAGATCGACATTAACAAGATAAACATTAACAAGATCGATATTAACAAGATTGACGTTAGCAAGATCGACATTATCAAGATCGACATTAGCAAGATCGACGTTAGCAAGATCGACATTAGCAAGATCGACATTAACAAGATCGTCATTAACAAGATCAACATTAGCAAGATCGACATTAGCAAGATCGACATTAGCAAGATCGACATTAGCAAGATCGACATTAACAAGAACGACATTAACAAGATAGACATTAACAAGATCGATGTTAGCAAGATCGACATTAGCAAGAACGACATTAATAAGATAGACATTAACAAGATCGACATTAACAACATCGACATTAGCAAGATCGACATTAAAGAGATCGACATTAACAAGATCGACGTTAGCAAGATCGCCGTTAGCAAGATCAACATTAGCAATATCGACGTTAGGAAGATCGACATTAACAAGATCGACGTTAGGAAAATCGACGTTAGGAAAATCGACACTAACAAGATCGACGTTAGCAATATCGACGTTAGCAAGATCGACATTAGCAAGATAGACATTAACAAGATCGACGTTAGCAAGATCGATGTTAGCAAGATTGACATTAACAAGATCGACATTAACAAGATAGACATTAACAAGATCAACATTAGCAAGATCGACGTCAGCAAGATCGACATTAGCAAGATAGACATTAACAAGATCGACATTAACAAGATCGACGTTAGCAAGATCGACGTTAGCAAGATCGACATTAACAAGATCAACATTAACAAGATCGACATTAACAAGATCGACATTAGCAAGATAGACATTAACAAGATCAACATTAACAAGATCGATGTTAGCAAGATCGATGTTAGAAAGATCGACATTAGCAAGAACGACATTAACAAGGTAAACATTAACAAGATCGATATTAACAAGATAGACGTTAGCAAGATCGACATTAGCAAGATCGACGTTAGCAAGATCGACATTAGCAAGATCGACATTAACAAGATCGACATTAACAAGATCAACATTAGCAAGAACGACATTAACAAGATAGACATTAACAAGATCGACGTTAGCAAGATCGACATTAGCAAGAACGACATTAATAAGATAGATATTAACAAGATCGACATTAAGAAGATCGACATTAGCAAGATCGACATTAACGAGATCGACATTAACAAGTTCGACGTTAGCAAGATCGACGTTAGCAAGATCAACATTAGCAATTTGACGTTAGCAAGATCGACGGTAGCAAGATAGACATTAACAAGATCAACATTAACAAGATCAACGTTAGCAAGATCGATGTTAGCAAGATTGACATTAACAAGATCAACATTAACAAGATCAACATTAGCAAGATCGACGTAAGCAAGATCGACATTAACAAGATCGACATTAGCAAGATAGACATTAGCAAGATCAACATGAACAAGATCGATGTTAGCAAGATCGGTGTTAGTAAGATCGACATTAACAAGATAATCATTAACAAGATCAACTTTAGCAAGATCGACGTTAGCAAGATAGACATTAACAAGATCGACGTTAGCAAGATCGATGTTAGCAAGATCGACATTAACAAGATCGACATTAACAAGATCAACATTAACAAGATCGACATTAGCAAGATTGACATTAACAAGATCAACATTAACAAGATCGATGTTAGCAAGAACGGTGTAAGTAAGATCGACATTAACAAGATCGACGTTCGCAAGATCGACGTTAGCAAGATCGACGTTAGCAAGATCAACATCAGCAAGATCGACGTTAACAACATCGACGTAAGCAAGATCGACATTAACAAGATCGACATTAACAAGATCGACGTTAGCAAGATCAACATTAGCAATATCGACGTTAGCAAGATCGACATTAACAAGATCAACATTAACAAGATCAACATTAGCAAGATAGACATTAACAAGATCGACGTTAGCAAGATCGATGTTAGCAAGATCGACATTAACTAGATCGACATTAACAAGATCAACATTAACAAGATCGACGTTAGCAAGATCGATGTTAGCAAGATCGACATTAACAAGATCAACATTAACAAGATCAACATTAGCAAGATCGACGTTAGCAAGATAGACATTAACAAGATCGACGTTAGCAAGATCGACATTAGCAACATCGATGTTAGCAAGATCGACATTAACAAGATCGACATTAATAAGATAGACGTTAACAAGATCGACATTAACAAGATCGACGTTAGCAAGATCAACATTAGCAATATCGACGTTAGGAAGATCGACATTAACAAGATCGACATTAACAATATCGACGTTCGCAAGATCGACATTAACAAGATCGACATTAACAAGATCGACGTTAGCAAGATCGATGTTAGCAAGATTGACATTAACAAGATCGACATTAACAAGATCAACATTAGCAAGATCGACGTTAACAAGATAGACGTTAGCAAGATAGACATTAACAAGATCGACATTAACAAGATCGACGTTAGCAAGATCGACGTTAGCAAGATCGACATTAACAAGATCAACATTAACAAGATCGACATTAACAAGATCGACATTAGCAAAATAGACATTAACAAGATCAACATTAACAAGATCGATGTTAGCAAGATCGATGTTAGAAAGATCGACATTAGCAAGATCGACATTAACAAGGTAAACATTAACAAGATCGATATTAACAAGATAGACGTTAGCAAGATCGACATTAGCAAGATCGACATTAACAAGATCGACATTAACAAGATCAACATTAGCAAGATAGACATTAACAAGATCAACATTAACAAGATCGATGTCAGCAAGATCGGTGTTAGTAAGATCGACATTAACAAGATCGACGTTAGCAAGATCGACGTTAGCAAGATCGACGTTAGGAAGATCGACATTAACAAGATCGACATTAACAAGATCAACGTTAGCAAGATCGACATTAGCAAGATCGACGTGAGCAAGATCAACATTAGCAAGATCGACGTTAACAAGATCGACGTTAGCAAGATCGACATTAACAAGATAAACATTAACAAGATCGACATTAACAAGATCGACGTTAGCACGATCGACATTAACAAGATCGACATTAACAAGATCAACATTAACAAGATCGACATTAGCAAGATCGATGTTAGCAAGATTGACATTAACAAGATCAACATTAACAAGATCAACATTAGCAAGATCGACGTCAGCAAGATCGACATTAACAAGATCGACATTAACAAGAACGACATTAACAAGATCGACATTAGCAAGATAGCCATTAACAAGATCAACATTAACAAGATCGATGTTAGCAAGATCGATGTTAGTAAGCTCGACATTAGCAAGGTCGACATTAACAAGTTAAACATTAACAAGATCGATATTAACAAGTTGACGTTAGCAAGATCGACATTATCAAGATCGACATTAGCAAGATCGACGTTAGCAAGATCGACGTTAGCAAGATCGACATTAACAAGATCGACATTAGCAAGATCGACATTCGCAAGATCGACGTTAGCAAGATCAACATTAACAAGATCGGCGTTAGCAAGATCGACATTAACAAGATCGACGTAAGCAAGATCGACATTAACAAGATCGACATTAACAAGATCGACATTAGCAAGATCGACATTAACAAGATCGATATGAACAAGGTCGACATTAACAAGATCAACATTAACAAGATCGACATTAGCAAGATAGACATTAACAAGTTCAACATAAACAAGATCGATGTCAGCAAGTTCGGTGTTAGTAAGATCGACATTAACAAGAACGACGTTAGCAAGATCGACGTTAGCAAGATCGACGTTAGGAAGATCGACATTAACAAGATCGACATTAACAAGATCGACGTTAGCAAGATCGACATTAGCAAGATCGACGTTAGCAAGATCAACATGAGCAAGATCGACGTTAACAAGATCGACGTTAGCAGGATCGACATTAACAAGATAAACCTTAACAAGATCGACATTAACAAGATCGACGTTAGCAAGATCGACATTAACAAGATCAACATTAACAAGATCAACATTAGCAAGATCGACGTCAGCAAGATCGACATTAACAAGATCGACATTAACAAGATCGACATTAGCAAGATCGACATTAACAAGATAAACATTAACAAGATCGATATTAACAAGTTGACGTTAGCAAGATTGACATTAACAAGATCGATATTAACAAGATCAACATTAACAAGATCAATATTAGCAAGATCGACGTTAGCAAGATCAAAATTAACAAGATCGGCGTTAGCAAGATCGACATTAACAAGATCGACGTAAGCAAGATCGACATTAACAAGATCGACATTAACAAGATCGACATTAACAAGATCGACATTTGCAAGATCGACGTTAGCAAGATCGACATTAGCAAGATCGGCGTTAGCAAGATCGATGTTAGCACGATCAAATTTAGCAAGATCGACATTAACAAGATCAACATTAATAAGATCGACGTTAACAAGATCGACGTTAGGAAGATCGACATTATCAAGATCGACATTAACAAGATCGACGTTAACAAGATCGACGTGAGGAAGATCGACACTAACAAGATAAACATTAACAAGATTGACATTAACAAGATCGACGTTAGCAAGATCGACGTTAGCAAGATCAACATTAGCAATATCGACGTTAGCAAGATCGACGTTAGCAAGATAGACATTAACAAGATCGACATTAACAACATCAACATTAACAAGATCGACGTTAGCAAGATCGATGTTAGCAAGATTGACATTAACAAGATCGACATTAACAAGATAGACATTAACAAGATCAACATTAGCAAGATCGACGTTAGCAAGATCGACATTAGCAAGATAGACATTAACAAGATCGACATTAACAAGATCGACGTTAGCAAGATCGACGTTAGCAAGATCGACATTAACAAGATCAACATTAACAAGATCGATGTTAGCAAGATCGATGTTTGAAAGATCGACATTAGCAAGAACGACATTAACAAGGTAAACATTAACAAGATCGATATTAACAAGATAGACGTTAGCAAGATCGACATTAGCAAGATCGACGTTAGCAAGATCGACATTAGCAAGATCGACATTAACAAGATCGACATTAACAAGATCAACATTAGCAAGAACGACATTAACAAGATAGACATTAACAAGATCGACGTTAGCAAGATCGACATTAGCAAGAACGACATTAATAAGATAGACATTAACAAGATCGACATTAACAAGATCGACATTAGCAAGATCGACATTAACGAGATCGACATTAACAAGTTCAACGTTAGCAAGATCGACGTTAGCAAGATCAACATTAGCAATATCGACGTTAGCAAGATCGACGTTAGCAAGATAGACATTAACAAGATCAACATTAACAAGATCGACGTTAGCAAGATCGATGTTAGCAAGATCGACATTAACAAGATCAATATTAACAAGATCAACATTAGCAAGATCGACGTTAGCAAGATAGACATTAACAAGATCGACGTTAGCAAGATCGATGTTAGCAGGATCGACATTAACAAGATCGACATTAACAAGATCGACATTAGCAAGATAGACATTAGCAAGATCAACATTAACAAGATCGATGTTAGCAAGATCGGTGTTAGTAAGATCGACATTAACAAGATAATCATTAACAAGATCAACATTAGCAAGATCGACGTTAGCAAGATAGACATTAACAAGATCGACGTTAGCAAGATCGATGTTAGCAAGATCGACATTAACAAGATCGACATTAACAAGATCAACATTAACAAGATCGACATTAGCAAGATTGACATTAACAAGATCAACATTAACAAGATCGATGTTAGCAAGAACGGTGTAAGTAAGATCGACATTAACAAGATCGACGTTAGCAAGATCGACGTTAGCAAGATCGACGTTAGCAAGATCGACGTTAACAACATCGACGTAAGCAAGATCGACATTAACAAGATCGACATTAACAAGATCGACGTTAGCAAGATCGACATTAGCAAGATCGACGTTAACAAGATCAACATTAACAAGATCGACATTAGCAAGATTGACATTAACAAGATCAACATTAACAAGATCGATGTTAGCAAGATCAGTGTTAGTAAGATCGACATTAACAAGATCGACGTTAGCAAGATCGACGTTAGCAAGATCGACGTTAGCAAGATCAACATCAGCAAGATCGACGTTAACAACATCGACGTAAGCAAGATCGACATTAACAAGATCGACATTAACAAGATCGACGTTAGCAAGATCGACATTAGCAAGATCGACGTTAGCAAGATCGACATTGACAAGATCGACATTAACAAGATCAACATTAACAAGATCAACATTAGCAAGATCGACGTTAGCAAGATAGACATTAACAAGATCGACGTTAGCAAGATCGATGTTAGAAAGATCGACATTAACAAGATCGACATTAACAAGATCAACATTAACAAGATCGACATTAGCAAGATAGACATTAACAAGATCAACATTAACAAGATCGATGTTAGCAAGATCGATGTTAGTAAGATCGACGTTAGGAAGATCGACATTAACAAGATCGACGTTAGCAAGATCGACATTAGCAAGAACGACGTTAGCAAGATCAACATGAGCATGATCGACATTAACAAGATCGACATTAGCAAGATAGACATTAACAAGATCAACATTAACAAGATCGAAGTTAGCAAGATCGATGTTAATAAGATCGACATTAGCAAGATCGACATGAACAAGATAAACAATAACAAGATCGATATTAACAAGATTGACGTTAGCAAGATCGACATTATGAAGATCGACATTAGCAAGATCGACGTTAGCAAGATCGACATTAGCAAGATCGACATTAACAAGATCCTCATTAACAAGATCAACATTAGCAAGAACGACATTAACAAGATAGACATTAACAAGATCAACGTTAGCAAGATCGACGTTAGGAAGATCGACATTAACAAGATATACATTAACAAGATAGACATTAACAAGATCGACGTTAGCAAGATCGACATTAGCAAGATTGACATTAACAAGATCGACGTTAGCAAGATCGACGTTAGCAAGATCAACATTAGCAATATCGACGTTAGCAAGATCGACGTTAGCAAGATAGACATTAACAAGATCAACATTAACAAGATCGACGTTAGCAAGAGCGATGTTAGCAAGATCGACATTAACAAGATCAACATTAACAAGATCAACATTAGCAAGATCGACGTTTGCAAGATAGACATTAACAAGATCGACGTTAGCAAGATCGATGTTAGCAAGATCGACATTAACAAGATCGACATTAATAAAATAGACGTTAACAAGATCGACATTAGCAAGATCGACATTAACGAGATCGACATTAACAAGATCAACATCAGCAAGATCGACGTTAACAACATCGACGTAAGCAAGATCGACAATAACAAGATCGACATTAACAAGATCGACGTTAGCAAGATCGACATTAGCAAGATCGACGTTAACAAGATCAACATTAACAAGATCGACGTTAGCAAGATAGACATTAACAAGATCAACATTAACAAGATCGACGTTAGCAAGAGCGATGTTAGCAAGATCGACATTAACAAGATCAACATTAACAAGATCGACATTAACAAGATCGACATTAACAAGATTGACGTTAGCAAGATCGACGTTAGCAAGATCAACATTAGCAATATCGACGTTAGGAAGATCGACATTAACAAGATCGACATTAACAAGATCGACGTTAGCAAGAACGGTGTAAGTAAGATCGACATTAACAAGATCGACGTTAGCAAGATCGACGTTAGCAAGATCGACGTTAGCAAGATCAACATCAGCAAGATCGACGTTAACAACATCGACGTAAGCAAGATCGACATTAACAAGATCGACATTAACAAGATCGACGTTAGCAAGATCGACATTAGCAAGATCGACGTTAACAAGATCAACATTAACAAGATCGACATTAGCAAGATTGACATTAACAAGATCAACATTAACAAGATCGATGTTAGCAAGATCAGTGTTAGTAAGATCGACATTAACAAGATCGACATTAGCAAGATCGACATTAACGAGATCGACATTAACAAGATTGACGTTAGCAAGATCGACGTTAGCAAGATCAACATTAGCAATATCGACGTTAGGAAGATCGACATTAACAAGATCGACATTAACAAGATCGACGTTAGCAAGAACGGTGTAAGTAAGATCGACATTAACAAGATCGACGTTAGCAAGATCGACATTAGCAAGATCGACGTTAACAAGATCAATATTAACAAGATCGACATTAGCAAGATTGACATTAACAAGATCAACATTAACAAGATCGATGTTAGCAAGATCAGTGTTAGTAAGATCGACATTAACAAGATCGACGTTAGCAAGATCGACGTTAGCAAGATCGACGTTAGCAAGATCAACATCAGCAAGATCGACGTTAACAACATCGACGTAAGCAAGATCGACATTAACAAGATCGACATTAACAAGATCGACGTTAGCAAGATCGACATTAGCAAGATCGACGTTAACAAGATCAACATTAACAAGATCGACATTAGCAAGATTGACATTAACAAGATCAACATTAACAAGATCGATGTTAGTAAGATCAACATTAACAAGATCGACATTAGCAAGATCGACATTAACGAGATCGACATTAACAAGATTGACGTTAGCAAGATCGACGTTAGCAAGATCGACGTTAGCAAGATCAACATCAGCAAGATCGACGTTAACAACATCGACGTAAGCAAGATCGACATTAACAAGATCGACATTAACAAGATCGACGTTAGCAAGATCGACATTAGCAAGATCGACGTTAACAAGATCAACATTAACAAGATCGACATTAGCAAGATTGACATTAACAAGATCAACATTAACAAGATCGATGTTAGCAAGATCAGTGTTAGTAAGATCGACATTAACAAGATCGACGTTAGCAAGATCGACGTTAGCAAGATCGACGTTAGCAAGATCAACATCAGCAAGATCGACGTTAACAACATCGACGTAAGCAAGATCGACATTAACAAGATCGACATTAACAAGATCGACGTTAGCAAGATCGACATTAGCAAGATCGACGTTAGCAAGATCGACATTGACAAGATCGACATTAACAAGATCAACATTAACAAGATCAACATTAGCAAGATCGACGTTAGCAAGATAGACATTAACAAGATCGACGTTAGCAAGATCGATGTTAGAAAGATCGACATTAACAAGATCGACATTAACAAGATCAACATTAACAAGATCGACATTAGCAAGATAGACATTAACAAGATCAACATTAACAAGATCGTTGTTAGCAAGATCGATGTCAGTAAGATCGACGTTAGGAAGATCGACATTAACAAGATCGACGTTAGCAAGATCGACATTAGCAAGAACGACGTTAGCAAGATCAACATTAGCAAGATCGACGTTAACAAGATCGACGTTAGCAAGATCGACATTAACAAGATAAACATTAACAAGATCGACATTAACAAGATCGACGTTAGCAAGATCGGTGTTAGTAAGATCGACATTAACAAGATAATCATTAACAAGATCAACATTAGCAAGATCGACGTTAGCAAGATAGACATTAACAAGATCGACGTTAGCAAGATCGATGTTAGCAAGATCGACATTAACAAGATCGACATTAACAAGATCGACATTAACAAGATCGACATTAGCAAGATTGACATTAACAAGATCAACATTAACAAGATCAACATTAGCAAGATCGACGTTAGCAAGATCGACGTTAGCAAGATCAACATCAGCAAGATCGACGTTAACAACATCGACGTAAGCAAGATCGACATTAACAAGATCGACATTAACAAGATCGACGTTAGCAAGATCGACATTAACAAGATCAACATTAACAAGATCAACATTAGCAAGATCGACGTTAGCAAGATAGACATTAACAAGATCGACGTTAGCAAGATCGATGTTAGCAAGATCGACATTAACAAGATCAACATTAACAAGATCAACATTAACAAGATCGACGTTAGCAAGATCGATGTTAGCAAGATCGACATTAACAAGATCAACATTAACAAGATCAACATTAGCAAGATCGACCTTAGCAAGATAGACATTAACAAGATCGACGTTAGCAAGATCGACATTAGCAACATCGATGTTAGCAAGATCGACATTAACAAGATCGACATTAATAAGATAGACGTTAACAAGATCGACATTAACAAGATCGACGTTAGCAAGATCAACATTAGCAATATCGACGTTAGGAAGATCGACATTAACAAGATCGACATTAACAGGATCGATGTTCGCAAGATCGACATTGACAAGATCGACATTAACAAGATCGACATTAACAAGATCAACATTAACAAGATCGACGTTAGCAAGATCGATGTTAGCAAGATTGACATTAACAAGATCGACATTAACAAGATCGACATTAACAAGATCGACGTTAGCAAGATAGACGTTAGCAAGATAGACATTAACAAGATCGACATTAACAAGATCGACGTTAGCAAGATCGACGTTAGCAAGATCGACATTAACAAGATCAACATTAACAAGATCGACATTAACAAGATCGACATTAGCAAAATAGACATTAACAAGATCAACATTAACAAGATCGATGTTAGCAAGATCGATGTTAGAAAGATCGACATTAGCAAGATCGACATTAACAAGGTAAACATTAACAAGATCGATATTAACAAGATAGACGTTAGCAAGATCGACATTAGCAAGATCGACATTAACAAGATCGACATTAACAAGATCAACATTAACAAGATCGACATTAGCAAGATAGACATTAACAAGATCGATGTCAGCAAGATCGGTGTTAGTAAGATCGACATTAACAAGATCGACGTTAGTAAGATCGACGTTAGCAAGATCGACGTTAGGAAGATCGACATTAACAAGATCGACATTAACAAGATCGACGTTAGCAAGATCGACATTAGCAAGATCGACGTGAGCAAGATCAACATTAGCAAGATCGACGTTAACAAGATCGACGTTAGCAAGATCGACATTAACAAGATAAACATTAACAAGATCGACATTAACAAGATCGACGTTAGCACGATCGACATTAACAAGATCGACATTAACAAGATCAACATTAACAAGATCGACGTTAGCAAGATCGATGTTAGCAAGATTGACATTAGCAAGATTGACATTAACAAGATCAACATTAACAAGATCAACATTAGCAAGATCGACGTCAGCAAGATCGACATTAACAAGATCGACATTAACAAGAACGACATTAACAAGATCGACATTATTAAGATAGCCATTAACAAGATCAACATTAACAAGATCGATGTTAGCAAGATCGATGTTAGTAAGATCAACATTTACAAGATCGACATTAACAAGATCGACGTAAGCAAGATCAACATTAACAAGATCGATGTTAGCAAGATCAGTGTTAGTAAGATCGACATTAACAAGATCGACGTTAGCAAGATCGACGTTAGCAAGATCGACGTTAGCAAGATCAACATCAGCAAGATCGACGTTAACAACATCGACGTAAGCAAGATCGACATTAACAAGATCGACATTAACAAGATCGACGTTAGCAAGATCGACATTAGCAAGATCGACGTTAGCAAGATCGACATTGACAAGATCGACATTAACAAGATCAACATTAACAAGATCAACATTAGCAAGATCGACGTTAGCAAGATAGACATTAACAAGATCGACGTTAGCAAGATCGATGTTAGAAAGATCGACATTAACAAGATCGACATTAACAAGATCAACATTAACAAGATCGACATTAGCAAGATAGACATTAACAAGATCAACATTAACAAGATCGTTGTTAGCAAGATCGATGTCAGTAAGATCGACGTTAGGAAGATCGACATTAACAAGATCGACGTTAGCAAGATCGACATTAGCAAGAACGACGTTAGCAAGATCAACATTAGCAAGATCGACGTTAACAAGATCGACGTTAGCAAGATCGACATTAACAAGATAAACATTAACAAGATCGACATTAACAAGATCGACGTTAGCAAGATCGGTGTTAGTAAGATCGACATTAACAAGATAATCATTAACAAGATCAACATTAGCAAGATCGACGTTAGCAAGATAGACATTAACAAGATCGACGTTAGCAAGATCGATGTTAGCAAGATCGACATTAACAAGATCGACATTAACAAGATCGACATTAACAAGATCGACATTAACAAGATCGACATTAGCAAGATTGACATTAACAAGATCGACATTAACAAGATCGACGTTAGCAAGATCGACATTAGCAAGATCGACGTTAGCAAGATCGACATTGACAAGATCGACATTAACAAGATCAACATTAACAAGATCAACATTAGCAAGATCGACGTTAGCAAGATAGACATTAACAAGATCGACGTTAGCAAGATCGATGTTAGAAAGATCGACATTAACAAGATCGACATTAACAAGATCAACATTAACAAGATCGACATTAGCAAGATAGACATTAACAAGATCAACATTAACAAGATCGTTGTTAGCAAGATCGATGTCAGTAAGATCGACGTTAGGAAGATCGACATTAACAAGATCGACGTTAGCAAGATCGACATTAGCAAGAACGACGTTAGCAAGATCAACATTAGCAAGATCGACGTTAACAAGATCGACGTTAGCAAGATCGACATTAACAAGATAAACATTAACAAGATCGACATTAACAAGATCGACGTTAGCAAGATCGGTGTTAGTAAGATCGACATTAACAAGATAATCATTAACAAGATCAACATTAGCAAGATCGACGTTAGCAAGATAGACATTAACAAGATCGACGTTAGCAAGATCGATGTTAGCAAGATCGACATTAACAAGATCGACATTAACAAGATCGACATTAACAAGATCGACATTAGCAAGATTGACATTAACAAGATCAACATTAACAAGATCAACATTAGCAAGATCGACGTTAGCAAGATCGACGTTAGCAAGATCAACATCAGCAAGATCGACGTTAACAACATCGACATTAACAAGATCAACATTAACAAGATCGACATTAACAAGATCGACATTAGCAAAATAGACATTAACAAGATCAACATTAACAAGATCGATGTTAGCAAGATCGATGTTAGAAAGATCGACATTAGCAAGATCGACATTAACAAGGTAAACATTAACAAGATCGATATTAACAAGATAGACGTTAGCAAGATCGACATTAGCAAGATCGACATTAACAAGATCGACATTAACAAGATCAACATTAACAAGATCGACATTAGCAAGATAGACATTAACAAGATCGATGTCAGCAAGATCGACGTTAGCAAGATCAACATCAGCAAGATCGACGTTAACAACATCGACGTAAGCAAGATCGACATTAACAAGATCGACATTAACAAGATCGACGTTAGCAAGATCGACATTAACAAGATCAACATTAACAAGATCAACATTAGCAAGATCGACGTTAGCAAGATAGACATTAACAAGATCGACGTTAGCAAGATCGATGTTAGCAAGATCGACATTAACAAGATCAACATTAACAAGATCAACATTAACAAGATCGACGTTAGCAAGATCGATGTTAGCAAGATCGACATTAACAAGATCAACATTAACAAGATCAACATTAGCAAGATCGACCTTAGCAAGATAGACATTAACAAGATCGACGTTAGCAAGATCGACATTAGCAACATCGATGTTAGCAAGATCGACATTAACAAGATCGACATTAATAAGATAGACGTTAACAAGATCGACATTAACAAGATCGACGTTAGCAAGATCAACATTAGCAATATCGACGTTAGGAAGATCGACATTAACAAGATCGACATTAACAGGATCGATGTTCGCAAGATCGACATTGACAAGATCGACATTAACAAGATCGACATTAACAAGATCAACATTAACAAGATCGACGTTAGCAAGATCGATGTTAGCAAGATTGACATTAACAAGATCGACATTAACAAGATCGACATTAACAAGATCGACGTTAGCAAGATAGACGTTAGCAAGATAGACATTAACAAGATCGACATTAACAAGATCGACGTTAGCAAGATCGACGTTAGCAAGATCGACATTAACAAGATCAACATTAACAAGATCGACATTAACAAGATCGACATTAGCAAAATAGACATTAACAAGATCAACATTAACAAGATCGATGTTAGCAAGATCGATGTTAGAAAGATCGACATTAGCAAGATCGACATTAACAAGGTAAACATTAACAAGATCGATATTAACAAGATAGACGTTAGCAAGATCGACATTAGCAAGATCGACATTAACAAGATCGACATTAACAAGATCAACATTAACAAGATCGACATTAGCAAGATAGACATTAACAAGATCGATGTCAGCAAGATCGGTGTTAGTAAGATCGACATTAACAAGATCGACGTTAGTAAGATCGACGTTAGCAAGATCGACGTTAGGAAGATCGACATTAACAAGATCGACATTAACAAGATCGACGTTAGCAAGATCGACATTAGCAAGATCGACGTGAGCAAGATCAACATTAGCAAGATCGACGTTAACAAGATCGACGTTAGCAAGATCGACATTAACAAGATAAACATTAACAAGATCGACATTAACAAGATCGACGTTAGCACGATCGACATTAACAAGATCGACATTAACAAGATCAACATTAACAAGATCGACGTTAGCAAGATCGATGTTAGCAAGATTGACATTAGCAAGATTGACATTAACAAGATCAACATTAACAAGATCAACATTAGCAAGATCGACGTCAGCAAGATCGACATTAACAAGATCGACATTAACAAGAACGACATTAACAAGATCGACATTATTAAGATAGCCATTAACAAGATCAACATTAACAAGATCGATGTTAGCAAGATCGATGTTAGTAAGATCAACATTTACAAGATCGACATTAACAAGATCGACGTAAGCAAGATCAACATTAACAAGATCGATGTTAGCAAGATCAGTGTTAGTAAGATCGACATTAACAAGATCGACGTTAGCAAGATCGACGTTAGCAAGATCGACGTTAGCAAGATCAACATCAGCAAGATCGACGTTAACAACATCGACGTAAGCAAGATCGACATTAACAAGATCGACATTAACAAGATCGACGTTAGCAAGATCGACATTAGCAAGATCGACGTTAGCAAGATCGACATTGACAAGATCGACATTAACAAGATCAACATTAACAAGATCAACATTAGCAAGATCGACGTTAGCAAGATAGACATTAACAAGATCGACGTTAGCAAGATCGATGTTAGAAAGATCGACATTAACAAGATCGACATTAACAAGATCAACATTAACAAGATCGACATTAGCAAGATAGACATTAACAAGATCAACATTAACAAGATCGTTGTTAGCAAGATCGATGTCAGTAAGATCGACGTTAGGAAGATCGACATTAACAAGATCGACGTTAGCAAGATCGACATTAGCAAGAACGACGTTAGCAAGATCAACATTAGCAAGATCGACGTTAACAAGATCGACGTTAGCAAGATCGACATTAACAAGATAAACATTAACAAGATCGACATTAACAAGATCGACGTTAGCAAGATCGGTGTTAGTAAGATCGACATTAACAAGATAATCATTAACAAGATCAACATTAGCAAGATCGACGTTAGCAAGATAGACATTAACAAGTTCGACGTTAGCAAGATCGATGTTAGCAAGATCGACATTAACAAGATCGACATTAACAAGATCGACATTAACAAGATCGACATTAACAAGATCGACATTAGCAAGATTGACATTAACAAGATCAACATTAACAAGATCAACATTAGCAAGATCGACGTTAGCAAGATCGACGTTAGCAAGATCAACATCAGCAAGATCGACGTTAACAACATCGACGTAAGCAAGATCGACATTAACAAGATCGACATTAACAAGATCGACGTTAGCAAGATCGACATTAACAAGATCAACATTAACAAGATCAACATTAGCAAGATCGACGTTAGCAAGATAGACATTAACAAGATCGACGTTAGCAAGATCGATGTTAGCAAGATCGACATTAACAAGATCAACATTAACAAGATCAACATTAACAAGATCGACGTTAGCAAGATCGATGTTAGCAAGATCGACATTAACAAGATCAACATTAACAAGATCAACATTAGCAAGATCGACCTTAGCAAGATAGACATTAACAAGATCGACGTTAGCAAGATCGACATTAGCAACATCGATGTTAGCAAGATCGACATTAACAAGATCGACATTAATAAGATAGACGTTAACAAGATCGACATTAACAAGATCGACGTTAGCAAGATCAACATTAGCAATATCGACGTTAGGAAGATCGACATTAACAAGATCGACATTAACAGGATCGATGTTCGCAAGATCGACATTGACAAGATCGACATTAACAAGATCGACATTAACAAGATCAACATTAACAAGATCGACGTTAGCAAGATCGATGTTAGCAAGATTGACATTAACAAGATCGACATTAACAAGATCGACATTAACAAGATCGACGTTAGCAAGATAGACGTTAGCAAGATAGACATTAACAAGATCGACATTAACAAGATCGACGTTAGCAAGATCGACGTTAGCAAGATCGACATTAACAAGATCAACATTAACAAGATCGACATTAACAAGATCGACATTAGCAAAATAGACATTAACAAGATCAACATTAACAAGATCGATGTTAGCAAGATCGATGTTAGAAAGATCGACATTAGCAAGATCGACATTAACAAGGTAAACATTAACAAGATCGATATTAACAAGATAGACGTTAGCAAGATCGACATTAGCAAGATCGACATTAACAAGATCGACATTAACAAGATCAACATTAACAAGATCGACATTAGCAAGATAGACATTAACAAGATCGATGTCAGCAAGATCGGTGTTAGTAAGATCGACATTAACAAGATCGACGTTAGTAAGATCGACGTTAGCAAGATCGACGTTAGGAAGATCGACATTAACAAGATCGACATTAACAAGATCGACGTTAGCAAGATCGACATTAGCAAGATCGACGTGAGCAAGATCAACATTAGCAAGATCGACGTTAACAAGATCGACGTTAGCAAGATCGACATTAACAAGATAAACATTAACAAGATCGACATTAACAAGATCGACGTTAGCACGATCGACATTAACAAGATCGACATTAACAAGATCAACATTAACAAGATCGACGTTAGCAAGATCGATGTTAGCAAGATTGACATTAGCAAGATTGACATTAACAAGATCAACATTAACAAGATCAACATTAGCAAGATCGACGTCAGCAAGATCGACATTAACAAGATCGACATTAACAAGAACGACATTAACAAGATCGACATTATTAAGATAGCCATTAACAAGATCAACATTAACAAGATCGATGTTAGCAAGATCGATGTTAGTAAGATCAACATTTACAAGATCGACATTAACAAGATCGACGTAAGCAAGATCGACATTAACAAGATCGACATTAACAAGATCGACATTAACAAGATCAACATTTGCAAGATCGACGTTAGCAAGATCGACATTAGCAAGATCGGCGTTAGCAAGATCGATGTTAGCAAGATCAACTTTAGCAAGATCGACATTAACAAGATCAACATTAATAAGATCGACGTTAACAAGATCGACGTTAGGAAGATCGACATTATCAAGATCGACATTAACAAGATCGACGTTAACAAGATCGACGTTAGGAAGATCGACACTAACAAGATAAACATTAACAAGATAGACATTAACAAGATCGACGTTAGCAAGATCGACATTAGCAAGATTGACATTAACAAGATCGACGTTAGCAAGATCGACGTTAGCAAGATCAACATTAGCAATATCGACGTTAGCAAGATCGACGTTAGCAAGATAGACATTAACAAGATCGACATTAACAACATCAACATTAACAAGATCGACGTTAGCAAGATCGACATTAGCAAGATCGACATTAACAAGATCGACATTAACAAGGTCGACGTTAGCAAGATCGACATTAACAAGATCGACATTAACAAGATCAACATTAACAAGATCGACATTAGCAAGATAGACATTAACAAGATCAACATTAACAAGATCGATGTTAGCAAGATCGATGTTAGTAAGATCGACGTTAGGAAGATCGACATTAACAAGATCCACATTAGCAAGATCGACATTAGCAAGATCGATGTTAGCAAGATCAACATTAGCAAGATCGACGTTAACAAGATCGAAGTTAGCAAGATCGACATTAACAAGATAAACATTAACAAGATCGACATTAACAAGATCAACATTAACAAGAACGATGTTAGCAAGATCGACATTAACAAGATCAACATTAACAAGATCAACGTTAGCAAGATCAACATTAGCAAGATCGACGTTAGCAAGATAGACATTAACAAGATCGACATTAACAAGAGAGACATTAACAAGATTGACATTAACAAGATCGACGTTAGCAACATCGACGTTAGCAAGATAGACATTAACAAGATCAACATTAACAAGATCGACATTAACAAGATCGACATTAGCAAGATAGACATTAACAAGATCAACATTAACAAGATCAACGTTAACAAGATCAACATTAGCAAGATCGACGTTAGCAAGATAGACATTAACAAGATCGACATTAACAAGAGAGACATTAACAAGATTGACATTAACAAGATCGACGTTAGCAACATCAACTTTAGCAAGATCGACATTAACAAGATCAACATTAACAAGATCGACATGAACAAGATCGACATTAGCAAGATCGACATTAACAAGATAAACATTAACAAGATCGATATTAACAAGATCGACATTAGCAAGATCGACATTAACAAGATAAACATTAACAAGATCGATATTAACAAGATTGACGTTAGCAAGATCGACATTATCAAGATCGACATTAGCAAGATCGACGTTAACAAGATCGAAATTAGCAAGATCAACATTAGCAAGAACGACATTAACAAGATCGACATTAACAAGATCGACATTAACAAGATCAACATTAGCAAGAACGACATTAACAAGATAGACATTAACAAGATCGACGTTAGCAAGATCGACATTAGCAAGAACGACATTAATAAGATAGACATTAACAAGATCGACATTAACAAGATCGACATTAGCAAGATCGACATTAACGAGATCGACATTAACAAGTTCGACGTTAGCAAGATCGACGTTAGCAAGATCAACATTAGCAATATCGACGTTAGCAAGATCGACGTTAGCAAGATAGACATTAACAAGATCAACATTAACAAGATCGACGTTAGCAAGATCGATGTTAGCAAGATCGACATTAACAAGATCAACATTAACAAGATCAACATTAGCAAGATCGACGTTAGCAAGATAGACATTAACAAGATCGACGTTAGCAAGATCGATGTTAGCAAGATCGACATTAACAAGATCGACATTAACAAGATCAACATTAACAAGATCGACATTAGCAAGATAGACATTAGCAAGATCAACATTAACAAGATCGATGTTAGCAAGATCGGTGTTAGTAAGATCGACATTAACAAGATAATCATTAACAAGATCAACATTAGCAAGATCGACGTTAGCAAGATAGACATTAACAAGATCGACGTTAGCAAGATCGATGTTAGCAAGATCGACATTAACAAGATCAACATTAACAAGATCGACATTAGCAAGATTGACATTAACAAGATCAACATTAACAAGATCGATGTTAGCAAGAACGGTGTAAGTAAGATCGACATTAACAAGATCGACGTTAGCAAGATCGACGTTAGCAAGATCGACGTTAGCAAGATCAACATCAGCAAGATCGACGTTAACAACATCGACGTAAGCAAGATCGACATTAACAAGATCGACATTAACAAGATCGACGTTAGCAAGATCGACATTAGCAAGATCGACGTTAACAAGATCAACATTAACAAGATCGACATTAGCAAGATTGACATTAACAAGATCAACATTAACAAGATCGATGTTAGCAAGATCAGTGTTAGTAAGATCGACATTAACAAGATCGACGTTAGCAAGATCGACTTTAGCAAGATCGACGTTAGCAAGATCAACATCAGCAAGATCGACGTTAACAACATCGACGTAAGCAAGATCGACATTAACAAGATCGACATTAACAAGATCGACGTTAGCAAGATCGACATTAGCAAGATCGACGTTAGCAAGATCGACATTGACAAGATCGACATTAACAAGATCAACATTAACAAGATCAACATTAGCAAGATCGACGTTAGCAAGATAGACATTAACAAGATCGACGTTAGCAAGATCGATGTTAGAAAGATCGACATTAACAAGATCGACATTAACAAGATCGACATTAGCAAGATAGACATTAACAAGATCAACATTAACAAGATCGATGTTAGCAAGATCGATGTTAGTAAGATCGACGTTAGGAAGATCGACATTAACAAGATCGACGTTAGCAAGATCGACATTAGCAAGAACGACGTTAGCAAGATCAACATGAGCATGATCGACATTAACAAGATCGACATTAGCAAGATAGACATTAACAAGATCAACATTAACAAGATCGAAGTTAGCAAGATCGATGTTAATAAGATCGACATTAGCAAGATCGACATGAACAAGATAAACAATAACAAGATCGATATTAACAAGATTGACGTTAGCAAGATCGACATTATGAAGATCGACATTAGCAAGATCGACGTTAGCAAGATCGACATTAGCAAGATCGACATTAACAAGATCCTCATTAACAAGATCAACATTAGCAAGAACGACATTAACAAGATAGACATTAACAAGATCAACGTTAGCAAGATCGACGTTAGGAAGATCGACATTAACAAGATATACATTAACAAGATAGACATTAACAAGATCGACGTTAGCAAGATCGACATTAGCAAGATTGACATTAACAAGATCGACGTTAGCAAGATCGACGTTAGCAAGATCAACATTAGCAATATCGACGTTAGCAAGATCGACGTTAGCAAGATAGACATTAACAAGATCAACATTAACAAGATCGACGTTAGCAAGAGCGATGTTAGCAAGATCGACATTAACAAGATCAACATTAACAAGATCAACATTAGCAAGATCGACGTTTGCAAGATAGACATTAACAAGATCGACGTTAGCAAGATCGATGTTAGCAAGATCGACATTAACAAGATCGACATTAATAAAATAGACGTTAACAAGATCGACATTAGCAAGATCGACATTAACGAGATCGACATTAACAAGATTGACGTTAGCAAGATCGACGTTAGCAAGATCAACATTAGCAATATCGACGTTAGGAAGATCGACATTAACAAGATCGACATTAACAAGATCGACGTTAGCAAGAACGGTGTAAGTAAGATCGACATTAACAAGATCGACGTTAGCAAGATCGACGTTAGCAAGATCGACGTTAGCAAGATCAACATCAGCAAGATCGACGTTAACAACATCGACGTAAGCAAGATCGACAATAACAAGATCGACATTAACAAGATCGACGTTAGCAAGATCGACATTAGCAAGATCGACGTTAACAAGATCAACATTAACAAGATCGACATTAGCAAGATTGACATTAACAAGATCAACATTAACAAGATCGATGTTAGCAAGAACGACGTCAGCAAGATCAACATCAGCAAGATCGACGTTAGCAAGATCGACGTTAGCAAGATAGACATTAACAAGATCAACATTAACAAGATCGACGTTAGCAAGAGCGATGTTAGCAAGATCGACATTAACAAGATCAACATTAACAAGATCGACATTAACAAGATCGACATTAACAAGATTGACGTTAGCAAGATCGACGTTAGCAAGATCAACATTAGCAATATCGACGTTAGGAAGATCGACATTAACAAGATCGACATTAACAAGATCGACGTTAGCAAGAACGGTGTAAGTAAGATCGACATTAACAAGATCGACGTTAGCAAGATCGACGTTAGCAAGATCGACGTTAGCAAGATCAACATCAGCAAGATCGACGTTAACAACATCGACGTAAGCAAGATCGACATTAACAAGATCGACATTAACAAGATCGACGTTAGCAAGATCGACATTAGCAAGATCGACGTTAACAAGATCAACATTAACAAGATCGACATTAGCAAGATTGACATTAACAAGATCAACATTAACAAGATCGATGTTAGCAAGATCAGTGTTAGTAAGATCGACATTAACAAGATCGACATTAGCAAGATCGACATTAACGAGATCGACATTAACAAGATTGACGTTAGCAAGATCGACGTTAGCAAGATCAACATTAGCAATATCGACGTTAGGAAGATCGACATTAACAAGATCGACATTAACAAGATCGACGTTAGCAAGAACGGTGTAAGTAAGATCGACATTAACAAGATCGACGTTAGCAAGATCGACATTAGCAAGATCGACGTTAACAAGATCAACATTAACAAGATCGACATTAGCAAGATTGACATTAACAAGATCAACATTAACAAGATCGATGTTAGCAAGATCAGTGTTAGTAAGATCGACATTAACAAGATCGACGTTAGCAAGATCGACGTTAGCAAGATCGACGTTAGCAAGATCAACATCAGCAAGATCGACGTTAACAACATCGACGTAAGCAAGATCGACATTAACAAGATCGACATTAACAAGATCGACGTTAGCAAGATCGACATTAGCAAGATCGACGTTAACAAGATCAACATTAACAAGATCGACATTAGCAAGATTGACATTAACAAGATCAACATTAACAAGATCGATGTTAGTAAGATCGACATTAACAAGATCGACATTAGCAAGATCGACATTAACGAGATCGACATTAACAAGATTGACGTTAGCAAGATCGACGTTAGCAAGATCAACATTAGCAATATCGACGTTAGGAAGATCGACATTAACAAGATCGACATTAACAAGATCGACGTTAGCAAGAACGGTGTAAGTAAGATCGACATTAACAAGATCGACGTTAGCAAGATCGACGTTAGCAAGATCAACATCAGCAAGATCGACGTTAACAACATCGACGTAAGCAAGATCGACATTAACAAGATCGACATTAACAAGATCGACGTTAGCAAGATCGACATTAGCAAGATCGACGTTAACAAGATCAACATTAACAAGATCGACATTAGCAAGATTGACATTAACAAGATCAACATTAACAAGATCGATGTTAGCAAGATCAGTGTTAGTAAGATCGACATTAACAAGATCGACGTTAGCAAGATCAACATCAGCAAGATCGACGTTAACAACATCGACGTAAGCAAGATCGACATTAACAAGATCGACATTAACAAGATCGACGTTAGCAAGATCGACATTAGCAAGATCGACGTTAGCAAGATCGACATTGACAAGATCGACATTAACAAGATCAACATTAACAAGATCAACATTAGCAAGATCGACGTTAGCAAGATAGACATTAACAAGATCGACGTTAGCAAGATCGATGTTAGAAAGATCGACATTAACAAGATCGACATTAACAAGATCAACATTAACAAGATCGACATTAGCAAGATAGACATTAACAAGATCAACATTAACAAGATCGTTGTTAGCAAGATCGATGTCAGTAAGATCGACGTTAGGAAGATCGACATTAACAAGATCGACGTTAGCAAGATCGACATTAGCAAGAACGACGTTAGCAAGATCAACATTAGCAAGATCGACGTTAACAAGATCGACGTTAGCAAGATCGACATTAACAAGATAAACATTAACAAGATCGACATTAACAAGATCGACGTTAGCAAGATCGATGTTAGCAAGATCGACGTAAGCAAGATCGATGTTAGCAAGATCGACATTAACAAGATCGACATTAACAAGATAACGTTAACAAGATCAACATTAGCAAGATCGACGTTAGCAAGATCGAGGTTAGCAAGATCGACGTTAGCAAGATAGACATTAACAAGATCGACATTAACAAGATCGACGTTAGCAACATCGACGTTAGCAAGATCGACATTAACAAGATCAACATTAACAAGATCGACATTAACAAGATCGACATTAGCAAGATAGACATTAACAAGATCAACATTAACAAGATCGAAGTTAGCAAGTTCGATGTTAATAAGATCGACATTAGCAAGATCGACATGAACAAGATAAACATTAACAAGATCGATATTAACAAGATTGACGTTAGCAAGATCGACATTATGAAGATAGACATTAGCAAGATCGACGTTAGCAAGATCGACATTAGCAAGATCGACATTAACAAGATCCTCATTAACAAGATCAACATTAGCAAGAACGACATTAACAAGATAGACATTAACAAGATCAACGTTAGCAAGATCGACATTAGCAAGAACGACATTAATAAGATAGACATTAACAAGATCGACATTAACAAGATCGACATGAGCATGATCGACATTAACAAGATCGACATTAGCAAGATAGACATTAACAAGATCAACATTAACGAGATCGAAGTTAGCAAGATCGATGTTAATAAGATCGACATTAGCAAGATCGACATGAACAAGATAAACATTAACAAGATCGATATTAACAAGATTGATGTTAGCAAGATCGACATTATGAAGATCGACATTAGCAAGATCGACGTTAGCAAGATCGACATTAGCAAGATCGACATTAACAAGATCCTCATTAACAAGATCAACATTAGCAAGAACGACATTAACAAGATAGACATTAACAAGATCAACGTTAGCAAGATCGACGTTAGGAAGATCGACACTAACAAGATATACATTAACAAGATAGACATTAACAAGATCGACGTTAGCAAGATCGACATTAGCAAGATTGACATTAACAAGATCGACGTTAGCAAGATCGACGTTAGCAAGATCAACATTAGCAATATCGACGTTAGCAAGATCGACGTTAGCAAGATAGACATTAACAAGATCAACATTAACAAGATCGACGTTAGCAAGAGCGATGTTAGCAAGATCGACATTAACAAGATCAACATTAACAAGATCAACATTAGCAAGATCGACGTTAGCAAGATAGACATTAACAAGATCGACGTTAGCAAGATCGATGTTAGCAAGATCGACATTAACAAGATCGACATTAATAAAATAGACGTTAACAAGATCGACATTAGCAAGATTGACATTAACAAGATCAACATTAACAAGATCGATGTTAGCAAGATCAGTGTTAGTAAGATCGACATTAACAAGATCGACGTTAGCAAGATCAACATCAGCAAGATCGACGTTAACAACATCGACGTAAGCAAGATCGACATTAACAAGATCGACATTAACAAGATCGACGTTAGCAAGATCGACATTAGCAAGATCGACGTTAGCAAGATCGACATTGACAAGATCGACATTAACAAGATCAACATTAACAAGATCAACATTAGCAAGATCGACGTTAGCAAGATAGACATTAACAAGATCGACGTTAGCAAGATCGATGTTAGAAAGATCGACATTAACAAGATCGACATTAACAAGATCAACATTAACAAGATCGACATTAGCAAGATAGACATTAACAAGATCAACATTAACAAGATCGTTGTTAGCAAGATCGATGTCAGTAAGATCGACGTTAGGAAGATCGACATTAACAAGATCGACGTTAGCAAGATCGACATTAGCAAGAACGACGTTAGCAAGATCAACATTAGCAAGATCGACGTTAACAAGATCGACGTTAGCAAGATCGACATTAACAAGATAAACATTAACAAGATCGACATTAACAAGATCGACGTTAGCAAGATCGATGTTAGCAAGATCGACGTAAGCAAGATCGATGTTAGCAAGATCGACATTAACAAGATCGACATTAACAAGATAACGTTAACAAGATCAACATTAGCAAGATCGACGTTAGCAAGATCGAGGTTAGCAAGATCGACGTTAGCAAGATAGACATTAACAAGATCGACATTAACAAGATCGACGTTAGCAACATCGACGTTAGCAAGATCGACATTAACAAGATCAACATTAACAAGATCGACATTAACAAGATCGACATTAGCAAGATAGACATTAACAAGATCAACATTAACAAGATCGAAGTTAGCAAGTTCGATGTTAATAAGATCGACATTAGCAAGATCGACATGAACAAGATAAACATTAACAAGATCGATATTAACAAGATTGACGTTAGCAAGATCGACATTATGAAGATAGACATTAGCAAGATCGACGTTAGCAAGATCGACATTAGCAAGATCGACATTAACAAGATCCTCATTAACAAGATCAACATTAGCAAGAACGACATTAACAAGATAGACATTAACAAGATCAACGTTAGCAAGATCGACATTAGCAAGAACGACATTAATAAGATAGACATTAACAAGATCGACATTAACAAGATCGACATGAGCATGATCGACATTAACAAGATCGACATTAGCAAGATAGACATTAACAAGATCAACATTAACGAGATCGAAGTTAGCAAGATCGATGTTAATAAGATCGACATTAGCAAGATCGACATGAACAAGATAAACATTAACAAGATCGATATTAACAAGATTGATGTTAGCAAGATCGACATTATGAAGATCGACATTAGCAAGATCGACGTTAGCAAGATCGACATTAGCAAGATCGACATTAACAAGATCCTCATTAACAAGATCAACATTAGCAAGAACGACATTAACAAGATAGACATTAACAAGATCAACGTTAGCAAGATCGACGTTAGGAAGATCGACACTAACAAGATATACATTAACAAGATAGACATTAACAAGATCGACGTTAGCAAGATCGACATTAGCAAGATTGACATTAACAAGATCGACGTTAGCAAGATCGACGTTAGCAAGATCAACATTAGCAATATCGACGTTAGCAAGATCGACGTTAGCAAGATAGACATTAACAAGATCAACATTAACAAGATCGACGTTAGCAAGAGCGATGTTAGCAAGATCGACATTAACAAGATCAACATTAACAAGATCAACATTAGCAAGATCGACGTTAGCAAGATAGACATTAACAAGATCGACGTTAGCAAGATCGATGTTAGCAAGATCGACATTAACAAGATCGACATTAATAAAATAGACGTTAACAAGATCGACATTAGCAAGATCGACATTAACGAGATCGACATTAACAAGATCGACGTTAGCAAGATCGACGTTAGCAAGATCAACATTAGCAATATCGACGTTAGGAAGATCGACATTAACAAGATCGACATTAACAAGATCGACGTTAGCAAGATCGACATTAACAAGATCGACATTAACAAGATAAACATTAACAAGATCGACGTTAGCAAGATTGATGTTAGCAAGATTGACATTAAGAAGATCGACATTAACAAGATCGACATTAACAAGATCAACATTAACAAGATCAACGTTAACAAGATCAACATTAGCAAGATCGACGTTAGCAAGATCGACGTTAGCAAGATAGACATTAACAAGATCGACATTAACAAGAGAGACATTAACAAGATCGACATTAACAAGATCGACGTTAGCAACATCGACGTGAGCAAGATCGACATTAACAAGATCAACATTAACAAGATCGACATTAACAAGATCGACATTAGCAAGATAGACATTAACAAGATCAACATTAACAAGATCGAAGTTAGCAAGATTGACGTTAGCAAGATCGACATTATCAAGATCGACATTAACAAGATCGTCATTCACAAGATCAACATTAGCAAGAACGACATTAACAAGATAGACATTAACAAGATCAATGTTAGCAAGATCGACATTAGCAAGAACGACATTAATAAGATAGACATTAACAAGATCGACATTAACAAGATCGACATTAGCAAGATCGTCATTAATGAGATCGACATTAACAAGATCGACGTTAGCAAGATCGACGTTAGCAAGATCAACATTAGCAATATCGACGTTAGGAAGATCGACATTAGCAAGATCGACATTAACAAGATCGACATTAACAAGATAACGTTAACAAGATCACCATTAGCAAGATCGACGTTAGCAAGATCGAGGTTAGCATGATCGACGTTAGCAAGATAGACATTAACAAGATCGACATTAACAAGATCGACGTTAGCAACATCGACGTTAGCAAGATCGACATTAACAAGATCAACATTAACAAGATCGACATTAACAAGATCGACATTAGCAAGATAGACATTAACAAGATCAACATTAACAAGATCGAAGTTAGCAAGTTCGATGTTAATAAGATCGACATTAGCAAGATCGACATGAACAAGATAAACATTAACAAGATCGATATTAACAAGGTTGACGTTAGCAAGATCGACATTATGAAGATAGACATTAGCAAGATCGACGTTAGCAAGATCGACATTAGCAAGATCGACATTAACAAGATCCTCATTAACAAGATCAACATTAGCAAGAACGACATTAACAAGATAGACATTAACAAGATCAACGTTAGCAAGATCGACATTAGCAAGAACGACATTAATAAGATAGACATTAACAAGATCGACATTAACAAGATCGACATGAGCATGATCGACATTAACAAGATCGACATTAGCAAGATAGACATTAACAAGATCAACATTAACAAGATCGAAGTTAGCAAGATCGATGTTAATAAGATCGACATTAGCAAGATCGACATGAACAAGATAAACATTAACAAGATCGATATTAACAAGATTGATGTTAGCAAGATCGACATTATGAAGATCGACATTAGCAAGATCGACGTTAGCAAGATTGACATTAGCAAGATCGACATTAACAAGATCCTCATTAACAAGATCAACATTAGCAAGAACGACATTAACAAGATCAACGTTAGCAAGATCGACGTTAGGAAGATCGACACTAACAAGATATACATTAACAAGATAGACATTAACAAGATCGACGTTAGCAAGATCGACATTAGCAAGATTGACATTAACAAGATCGACGTTAGCAAGATCGACGTTAGCAAGATCAACATTAGCAATATCGACGTTAGCAAGATCGACGTTAGCAAGATAGACATTAACAAGATCAACATTAACAAGATCGACGTTAGCAAGAGCGATGTTAGCAAGATCGACATTAACAAGATCAACATTAACAAGATCAACATTAGCAAGATCGACGTTAGCAAGATAGACATTAACAAGATCGACGTTAGCAAGATCGATGTTAGCAAGATCGACATTAACAAGATCGACATTAATAAAATAGACGTTAACAAGATCGACATTAGCAAGATCGACATTAACGAGATCGACGTTAGCAAGATCGACGTTAGCAAGATAGACATTAACAAGATCGACATTAACAAGAGAGACATTAACAAGATCGACATTAACAAGATCGACGTTAGCAACATCGACGTGAGCAAGATCGACATTAACAAGATCAACATTAACAAGATCGACATTAACAAGATCGACATTAGCAAGATAGACATTAACAAGATCAACATTAACAAGATCGAAGTTAGCAAGATTGACGTTAGCAAGATCGACATTATCAAGATCGACATTAACAAGATCGTCATTCACAAGATCAACATTAGCAAGAACGACATTAACAAGATAGACATTAACAAGATCAATGTTAGCAAGATCGACATTAGCAAGAACGACATTAATAAGATAGACATTAACAAGATCGACATTAACAAGATCGACATTAGCAAGATCGTCATTAATGAGATCGACATTAACAAGATCGACGTTAGCAAGATCGACGTTAGCAAGATCAACATTAGCAATATCGACGTTAGGAAGATCGACATTAGCAAGAACGACATTAACAAGATAGACATTAACAAGATCAATGTTAGCAAGATCGACATTAGCAAGAACGACATTAATAAGATAGACATTAACAAGATCGACATTAGCAAGATCGTCATTAATGAGATCGACATTAACAAGATCGACGTTAGCAAGATCGATGTTTGCAAGATTGACATTAACAAGATCGACATTAACAAGATAGACATTAACAAGATCAACATTAGCAAGATCGACATTAGCAAGATCGACATTAACAAGATCCTCATTAACAAGATCAACATTAGCAAGAACGACATTAACAAGATAGACATTAACAAGATCAACGTTAGCAAGATCGACATTAGCAAGAACGACATTAATAAGATAGACATTAACAAGATCGACATTAACAAGATCGACATGAGCATGATCGACATTAACAAGATCGACATTAGCAAGATAGACATTAACAAGATCAACATTAACAAGATCGAAGTTAGCAAGATCGATGTTAATAAGATCGACATTAACAAGATCGACATGAGCATGATCGACATTAACAAGATCGACATTAGCAAGATAGACATTAACAAGATCAACATTAACAAGATCGAAGTTAGCAACATCGACGTTAGCAAGATCGACATTAACAAGATCAACATTAACAAGATCGACATTAACAAGATCGACATTAGCAAGATAGACATTAACAAGATCAACATTAACAAGATCGAAGTTACCAAGATCGATGTTAATAAGATCGACATTAGCAAGATCGACATGAACAAGATAAACATTAACAAGATCGATATTAACAAGATTGATGTTAACAAGATCGTCATTATGAAGATCGACATTAGCAAGATCGACGTTAGCAAGATCGACATTAGCAAGATCGACATTAACAAGATCCTCATTAACAAGATCAACATTAGCAAGAACGACATTAACAAGATAGACATTAACAAGATCAACGTTAGCAAGATCGACGTTAGCAAGATAGACATTAACAAGATCGACATTAACAAGAGAGACATTAACAAGATTGACATTAACAAGATCGACGTTAGCAACATCGACGTTAGCAAGATAGACATTAACAAGATCAACATTAACAAGATCGACATTAACAAGATCGACATTAGCAAGATAGACATTAACAAGATCAACATTAACAAGATCAACGTTAACAAGATCAACATTAGCAAGATCGACGTTAGCAAGATAGACATTAACAAGATCGACATTAACAAGAGAGACATTAACAAGATTGACATTAACAAGATCGACGTTAGCAACATCAACTTTAGCAAGATCGACATTAACAAGATCAACATTAACAAGATCGACATGAACAAGATCGACATTAGCAAGATCGACATTAACAAGATAAACATTAACAAGATCGATATTAACAAGATTGACGTTAGCAAGATCGACATTATCAAGATCGACATTAGCAAGATCGACGTTAACAAGATCGAAATTAGCAAGATCAACATTAGCAAGAACGACATTAACAAGATCGACATTAACAAGATCGACATTAACAAGATCAACATTAGCAAGAACGACATTAACAAGATAGACATTAACAAGATCGACGTTAGCAAGATCGACATTAGCAAGAACGACATTAATAAGATAGACATTAACAAGATCGACATTAACAAGATCGACATTAGCAAGATCGACATTAACGAGATCGACATTAACAAGTTCGACGTTAGCAAGATCGACGTTAGCAAGATCAACATTAGCAATATCGACGTTAGCAAGATCGACGTTAGCAAGATAGACATTAACAAGATCAACATTAACAAGATCGACGTTAGCAAGATCGATGTTAGCAAGATCGACATTAACAAGATCAACATTAACAAGATCAACATTAGCAAGATCGACGTTAGCAAGATAGACATTAACAAGATCGACGTTAGCAAGATCGATGTTAGCAAGATCGACATTAACAAGATCGACATTAACAAGATCAACATTAACAAGATCGACATTAGCAAGATAGACATTAGCAAGATCAACATTAACAAGATCGATGTTAGCAAGATCGGTGTTAGTAAGATCGACATTAACAAGATAATCATTAACAAGATCAACATTAGCAAGATCGACGTTAGCAAGATAGACATTAACAAGATCGACGTTAGCAAGATCGATGTTAGCAAGATCGACATTAACAAGATCGACATTAATAAGATAGACGTTAACAAGATCGACATTAACAAGATCGACGTTAGCAAGATCAACATTAGCAATATCGACGTTAGGAAGATCGACATTAACAATATCGACATTAACAGGATCGATGTTCGCAAGATCGACATTGACAAGATCGACATTAACAAGATCGACATTAACAAGATCAACATTAACAAGATCGACGTTAGCAAGATCGATGTTAGCAAGATTGACATTAACAAGATCGACATTAACAAGATCGACATTAACAAGATCGACGTTAGCAAGATAGACGTTAGCAAGATAGACATTAACAAGATCGACATTAACAAGATCGACGTTAGCAAGATCGACGTTAGCAAGATCGACATTAACAAGATCAACATTAACAAGATCGACATTAACAAGATCGACATTAGCAAAATAGACATTAACAAGATCAACATTAACAAGATCGATGTTAGCAAGATCGATGTTAGAAAGATCGACATTAGCAAGATCGACATTAACAAGGTAAACATTAACAAGATCGATATTAACAAGATAGACGTTAGCAAGATCGACATTAGCAAGATCGACATTAACAAGATCGACATTAACAAGATCAACATTAACAAGATCGACATTAGCAAGATAGACATTAACAAGATCGATGTCAGCAAGATCGGTGTTAGTAAGATCGACATTAACAAGATCGACGTTAGTAAGATCGACGTTAGCAAGATCGACGTTAGGAAGATCGACATTAACAAGATCGACATTAACAAGATCGACGTTAGCAAGATCGACATTAGCAAGATCGACGTGAGCAAGATCAACATTAGCAAGATCGACGTTAACAAGATCGACGTTAGCAAGATCGACATTAACAAGATAAACATTAACAAGATCGACATTAACAAGATCGACGTTAGCACGATCGACATTAACAAGATCGACATTAACAAGATCAACATTAACAAGATCGACGTTAGCAAGATCGATGTTAGCAAGATTGACATTAGCAAGATTGACATTAACAAGATCAACATTAACAAGATCAACATTAGCAAGATCGACGTCAGCAAGATCGACATTAACAAGATCGACATTAACAAGAACGACATTAACAAGATCGACATTATTAAGATAGCCATTAACAAGATCAACATTAACAAGATCGATGTTAGCAAGATCGATGTTAGTAAGATCAACATTTACAAGATCGACATTAACAAGATCGACGTAAGCAAGATCAACATTAACAAGATCGATGTTAGCAAGATCAGTGTTAGTAAGATCGACATTAACAAGATCGACGTTAGCAAGATCGACGTTAGCAAGATCGACGTTAGCAAGATCAACATCAGCAAGATCGACGTTAATAACATCGACGTAAGCAAGATCGACATTAACAAGATCGACATTAACAAGATCGACGTTAGCAAGATCGACATTAGCAAGATCGACGTTAGCAAGATCGACATTGACAAGATCGACATTAACAAGATCAACATTAACAAGATCAACATTAGCAAGATCGACGTTAGCAAGATAGACATTAACAAGATCGACGTTAGCAAGATCGATGTTAGAAAGATCGACATTAACAAGATCGACATTAACAAGATCAACATTAACAAGATCGACATTAGCAAGATAGACATTAACAAGATCAACATTAACAAGATCGTTGTTAGCAAGATCGATGTCAGTAAGATCGACGTTAGGAAGATCGACATTAACAAGATCGACGTTAGCAAGATCGACATTAGCAAGAACGACGTTAGCAAGATCAACATTAGCAAGATCGACGTTAACAAGATCGACGTTAGCAAGATCGACATTAACAAGATAAACATTAACAAGATCGACATTAACAAGATCGACGTTAGCAAGATCGGTGTTAGTAAGATCGACATTAACAAGATAATCTTTAACAAGATCAACATTAGCAAGATCGACGTTAGCAAGATAGACATTAACAAGATCGACGTTAGCAAGATCGATGTTAGCAAGATCGACATTAACAAGATCGACATTAACAAGATCGACATTAACAAGATCGACATTAACAAGATCGACATTAGCAAGATTGACATTAACAAGATCAACATTAACAAGATCAACATTAGCAAGATCGACGTTAGCAAGATCGACGTTAGCAAGATCAACATCAGCAAGATCGACGTTAACAACATCGACGTAAGCAAGATCGACATTAACAAGATCGACATTAACAAGATCGACGTTAGCAAGATCGACATTAACAAGATCAACATTAACAAGATCAACATTAGCAAGATCGACGTTAGCAAGATAGACATTAACAAGATCGACGTTAGCAAGATCGATGTTAGCAAGATCGACATTAACAAGATCAACATTAACAAGATCAACATTAACAAGATCGACGTTAGCAAGATCGATGTTAGCAAGATCGACATTAACAAGATCAACATTAACAAGATCAACATTAGCAAGATCGACCTTAGCAAGATAGACATTAACAAGATCGACGTTAGCAAGATCGACATTAGCAACATCGATGTTAGCAAGATCGACATTAACAAGATCGACATTAATAAGATAGACGTTAACAAGATCGACATTAACAAGATCGACGTTAGCAAGATCAACATTAGCAATATCGACGTTAGGAAGATCGACATTAACAAGATCGACATTAACAGGATCGATGTTCGCAAGATCGACATTGACAAGATCGACATTAACAAGATCGACATTAACAAGATCAACATTAACAAGATCGACGTTAGCAAGATCGATGTTAGCAAGATTGACATTAACAAGATCGACATTAACAAGATCGACATTAACAAGATCGACGTTAGCAAGATAGACGTTAGCAAGATAGACATTAACAAGATCGACATTAACAAGATCGACGTTAGCAAGATCGACGTTAGCAAGATCGACATTAACAAGATCAACATTAACAAGATCGACATTAACAAGATCGACATTAGCAAAATAGACATTAACAAGATCAACATTAACAAGATCGATGTTAGCAAGATCGATGTTAGAAAGATCGACATTAGCAAGATCGACATTAACAAGGTAAACATTAACAAGATCGATATTAACAAGATAGACGTTAGCAAGATCGACATTAGCAAGATCGACATTAACAAGATCGACATTAACAAGATCAACATTAACAAGATCGACATTAGCAAGATAGACATTAACAAGATCGATGTCAGCAAGATCGGTGTTAGTAAGATCGACATTAACAAGATCGACGTTAGTAAGATCGACGTTAGCAAGATCGACGTTAGGAAGATCGACATTAACAAGATCGACATTAACAAGATCGACGTTAGCAAGATCGACATTAGCAAGATCGACGTGAGCAAGATCAACATTAGCAAGATCGACGTTAACAAGATCGACGTTAGCAAGATCGACATTAACAAGATAAACATTAACAAGATCGACATTAACAAGATCGACGTTAGCACGATCGACATTAACAAGATCGACATTAACAAGATCAACATTAACAAGATCGACGTTAGCAAGATCGATGTTAGCAAGATTGACATTAGCAAGATTGACATTAACAAGATCAACATTAACAAGATCAACATTAGCAAGATCGACGTCAGCAAGATCGACATTAACAAGATCGACATTAACAAGAACGACATTAACAAGATCGACATTATTAAGATAGCCATTAACAAGATCAACATTAACAAGATCGATGTTAGCAAGATCGATGTTAGTAAGATCAACATTTACAAGATCGACATTAACAAGATCGACGTAAGCAAGATCGACATTAACAAGATCGACATTAACAAGATCGACATTAACAAGATCGACATTAACAAGATCAACATTTGCAAGATCGACGTTAGCAAGATCGACATTAGCAAGATCGGCGTTAGCAAGATCGATGTTAGCAAGATCAACTTTAGCAAGATCGACATTAACAAGATCAACATTAATAAGATCGACGTTAACAAGATCGACGTTAGGAAGATCGACATTATCAAGATCGACATTAACAAGATCGACGTTAACAAGATCGACGTTAGGAAGATCGACACTAACAAGATAAACATTAACAAGATAGACATTAACAAGATCGACGTTAGCAAGATCGACATTAGCAAGATTGACATTAACAAGATCGACGTTAGCAAGATCGACGTTAGCAAGATCAACATTAGCAATATCGACGTTAGCAAGATCGACGTTAGCAAGATAGACATTAACAAGATCGACATTAACAACATCAACATTAACAAGATCGACGTTAGCAAGATCGACATTAGCAAGATCGACATTAACAAGATCGACATTAACAAGGTCGACGTTAGCAAGATCGACATTAACAAGATCGACATTAACAAGATCAACATTAACAAGATCGACATTAGCAAGATAGACATTAACAAGATCAACATTAACAAGATCGATGTTAGCAAGATCGATGTTAGTAAGATCGACGTTAGGAAGATCGACATTAACAAGATCCACATTAGCAAGATCGACATTAGCAAGATCGATGTTAGCAAGATCAACATTAGCAAGATCGACGTTAACAAGATCGAAGTTAGCAAGATCGACATTAACAAGATAAACATTAACAAGATCGACATTAACAAGATCAACATTAACAAGAACGATGTTAGCAAGATCGACATTAACAAGATCAACATTAACAAGATCAACGTTAACAAGATCAACATTAGCAAGATCGACGTTAGCAAGATAGACATTAACAAGATCGACATTAACAAGAGAGACATTAACAAGATTGACATTAACAAGATCGACGTTAGCAACATCGACGTTAGCAAGATAGACATTAACAAGATCAACATTAACAAGATCGACATTAACAAGATCGACATTAGCAAGATAGACATTAACAAGATCAACATTAACAAGATCAACGTTAACAAGATCAACATTAGCAAGATCGACGTTAGCAAGATAGACATTAACAAGATCGACATTAACAAGAGAGACATTAACAAGATTGACATTAACAAGATCGACGTTAGCAACATCAACTTTAGCAAGATCGACATTAACAAGATCAACATTAACAAGATCGACATGAACAAGATCGACATTAGCAAGATCGACATTAACAAGATAAACATTAACAAGATCGATATTAACAAGATTGACGTTAGCAAGATCGACATTATCAAGATCGACATTAGCAAGATCGACGTTAACAAGATCGAAATTAGCAAGATCAACATTAGCAAGAACGACATTAACAAGATCGACATTAACAAGATCGACATTAACAAGATCAACATTAGCAAGAACGACATTAACAAGATAGACATTAACAAGATCGACGTTAGCAAGATCGACATTAGCAAGAACGACATTAATAAGATAGACATTAACAAGATCGACATTAACAAGATCGACATTAGCAAGATCGACATTAACGAGATCGACATTAACAAGTTCGACGTTAGCAAGATCGACGTTAGCAAGATCAACATTAGCAATATCGACGTTAGCAAGATCGACGTTAGCAAGATAGACATTAACAAGATCAACATTAACAAGATCGACGTTAGCAAGATCGATGTTAGCAAGATCGACATTAACAAGATCAACATTAACAAGATCAACATTAGCAAGATCGACGTTAGCAAGATAGACATTAACAAGATCGACGTTAGCAAGATCGATGTTAGCAAGATCGACATTAACAAGATCGACATTAACAAGATCAACATTAACAAGATCGACATTAGCAAGATAGACATTAGCAAGATCAACATTAACAAGATCGATGTTAGCAAGATCGGTGTTAGTAAGATCGACATTAACAAGATAATCATTAACAAGATCAACATTAGCAAGATCGACGTTAGCAAGATAGACATTAACAAGATCGACGTTAGCAAGATCGATGTTAGCAAGATCGACATTAACAAGATCGACATTAACAAGATCAACATTAACAAGATCGACATTAGCAAGATTGACATTAACAAGATCAACATTAACAAGATCGATGTTAGCAAGAACGGTGTAAGTAAGATCGACATTAACAAGATCGACGTTAGCAAGATCGACGTTAGCAAGATCGACGTTAGCAAGATCAACATCAGCAAGATCGACGTTAACAACATCGACGTAAGCAAGATCGACATTAACAAGATCGACATTAACAAGATCGACGTTAGCAAGATCGACATTAGCAAGATCGACGTTAACAAGATCAACATTAACAAGATCGACATTAGCAAGATTGACATTAACAAGATCAACATTAACAAGATCGACATGAACAAGATCGACATTAGCAAGATCGACATTAACAAGATAAACATTAACAAGATCGATATTAACAAGATTGACGTTAGCAAGATCGACATTATCAAGATCGACATTAGCAAGATCGACGTTAACAAGATCGAAATTAGCAAGATCAACATTAGCAAGAACGACATTAACAAGATCGACATTAACAAGATCGACATTAACAAGATCAACATTAGCAAGAACGACATTAACAAGATAGACATTAACAAGATCGACGTTAGCAAGATCGACATTAGCAAGAACGACATTAATAAGATAGACATTAACAAGATCGACATTAACAAGATCGACATTAGCAAGATCGACATTAACGAGATCGACATTAACAAGTTCGACGTTAGCAAGATCGACGTTAGCAAGATCAACATTAGCAATATCGACGTTAGCAAGATCGACGTTAGCAAGATAGACATTAACAAGATCAACATTAACAAGATCGACGTTAGCAAGATCGATGTTAGCAAGATCGACATTAACAAGATCAACATTAACAAGATCAACATTAGCAAGATCGACGTTAGCAAGATAGACATTAACAAGATCGACGTTAGCAAGATCGATGTTAGCAAGATCGACATTAACAAGATCGACATTAACAAGATCAACATTAACAAGATCGACATTAGCAAGATAGACATTAGCAAGATCAACATTAACAAGATCGATGTTAGCAAGATCGGTGTTAGTAAGATCGACATTAACAAGATAATCATTAACAAGATCAACATTAGCAAGATCGACGTTAGCAAGATAGACATTAACAAGATCGACGTTAGCAAGATCGATGTTAGCAAGATCGACATTAACAAGATCGACATTAACAAGATCAACATTAACAAGATCGACATTAGCAAGATTGACATTAACAAGATCAACATTAACAAGATCGATGTTAGCAAGAACGGTGTAAGTAAGATCGACATTAACAAGATCGACGTTAGCAAGATCGACGTTAGCAAGATCGACGTTAGCAAGATCAACATCAGCAAGATCGACGTTAACAACATCGACGTAAGCAAGATCGACATTAACAAGATCGACATTAACAAGATCGACGTTAGCAAGATCGACATTAGCAAGATCGACGTTAACAAGATCAACATTAACAAGATCGACATTAGCAAGATTGACATTAACAAGATCAACATTAACAAGATCGATGTTAGCAAGATCAGTGTTAGTAAGATCGACATTAACAAGATCGACGTTAGCAAGATCGACTTTAGCAAGATCGACGTTAGCAAGATCAACATCAGCAAGATCGACGTTAACAACATCGACGTAAGCAAGATCGACATTAACAAGATCGACATTAACAAGATCGACGTTAGCAAGATCGACATTAGCAAGATCGACGTTAGCAAGATCGACATTGACAAGATCGACATTAACAAGATCAACATTAACAAGATCAACATTAGCAAGATCGACGTTAGCAAGATAGACATTAACAAGATCGACGTTAGCAAGATCGATGTTAGAAAGATCGACATTAACAAGATCGACATTAACAAGATCGACATTAACAAGATCGACATTAGCAAGATAGACATTAACAAGATCAACATTAACAAGATCGATGTTAGCAAGATCGATGTTAGTAAGATCGACGTTAGGAAGATCGACATTAACAAGATCGACGTTAGCAAGATCGACATTAGCAAGAACGACGTTAGCAAGATCAACATGAGCATGATCGACATTAACAAGATCGACATTAGCAAGATAGACATTAACAAGATCAACATTAACAAGATCGAAGTTAGCAAGATCGATGTTAATAAGATCGACATTAGCAAGATCGACATGAACAAGATAAACAATAACAAGATCGATATTAACAAGATTGACGTTAGCAAGATCGACATTATGAAGATCGACATTAGCAAGATCGACGTTAGCAAGATCGACATTAGCAAGATCGACATTAACAAGATCCTCATTAACAAGATCAACATTAGCAAGAACGACATTAACAAGATAGACATTAACAAGATCAACGTTAGCAAGATCGACGTTAGGAAGATCGACATTAACAAGATATACATTAACAAGATAGACATTAACAAGATCGACGTTAGCAAGATCGACATTAGCAAGATTGACATTAACAAGATCGACGTTAGCAAGATCGACGTTAGCAAGATCAACATTAGCAATATCGACGTTAGCAAGATCGACGTTAGCAAGATAGACATTAACAAGATCAACATTAACAAGATCGACGTTAGCAAGAGCGATGTTAGCAAGATCGACATTAACAAGATCAACATTAACAAGATCAACATTAGCAAGATCGACGTTTGCAAGATAGACATTAACAAGATCGACGTTAGCAAGATCGATGTTAGCAAGATCGACATTAACAAGATCGACATTAATAAAATAGACGTTAACAAGATCGACATTAGCAAGATCGACATTAACGAGATCGACATTAACAAGATTGGCGTTAGCAAGATCGACGTTAGCAAGATCAACATTAGCAATATCGACGTTAGGAAGATCGACATTAACAAGATCGACATTAACAAGATCGACGTTAGCAAGAACGGTGTAAGTAAGATCGACATTAACAAGATCGACGTTAGCAAGATCGACGTTAGCAAGATCGACGTTAGCAAGATCAACATCAGCAAGATCGACGTTAACAACATCGACGTAAGCAAGATCGACAATAACAAGATCGACATTAACAAGATCGACGTTAGCAAGATCGACATTAGCAAGATCGACGTTAACAAGATCAACATTAACAAGATCGACATTAGCAAGATTGACATTAACAAGATCAACATTAACAAGATCGATGTTAGCAAGAACGACGTCAGCAAGATCAACATCAGCAAGATCGACGTTAGCAAGATCGACGTTAGCAAGATAGACATTAACAAGATCAACATTAACAAGATCGACGTTAGCAAGAGCGATGTTAGCAAGATCGACATTAACAAGATCAACATTAACAAGATCGACATTAACAAGATCGACATTAACAAGATTGACGTTAGCAAGATCGACGTTAGCAAGATCAACATTAGCAATATCGACGTTAGGAAGATCGACATTAACAAGATCGACATTAACAAGATCGACGTTAGCAAGAACGGTGTAAGTAAGATCGACATTAACAAGATCGACGTTAGCAAGATCGACGTTAGCAAGATCGACGTTAGCAAGATCAACATCAGCAAGATCGACGTTAACAACATCGACGTAAGCAAGATCGACATTAACAAGATCGACATTAACAAGATCGACGTTAGCAAGATCGACATTAGCAAGATCGACGTTAACAAGATCAACATTAACAAGATCGACATTAGCAAGATTGACATTAACAAGATCAACATTAACAAGATCGATGTTAGCAAGATCAGTGTTAGTAAGATCGACATTAACAAGATCGACATTAGCAAGATCGACATTAACGAGATCGACATTAACAAGATTGACGTTAGCAAGATCGACGTTAGCAAGATCAACATTAGCAATATCGACGTTAGGAAGATCGACATTAACAAGATCGACATTAACAAGATCGACGTTAGCAAGAACGGTGTAAGTAAGATCGACATTAACAAGATCGACGTTAGCAAGATCGACATTAGCAAGATCGACGTTAACAAGATCAACATTAACAAGATCGACATTAGCAAGATTGACATTAACAAGATCAACATTAACAAGATCGATGTTAGCAAGATCAGTGTTAGTAAGATCGACATTAACAAGATCGACGTTAGCAAGATCGACGTTAGCAAGATCGACGTTAGCAAGATCAACATCAGCAAGATCGACGTTAACAACATCGACGTAAGCAAGATCGACATTAACAAGATCGACATTAACAAGATCGACGTTAGCAAGATCGACATTAGCAAGATCGACGTTAACAAGATCAACATTAACAAGATCGACATTAGCAAGATTGACATTAACAAGATCAACATTAACAAGATCGATGTTAGTAAGATCGACATTAACAAGATCGACATTAGCAAGATCGACATTAACGAGATCGACATTAACAAGATTGACGTTAGCAAGATCGACGTTAGCAAGATCAACATTAGCAATATCGACGTTAGGAAGATCGACATTAACAAGATCGACATTAACAAGATCGACGTTAGCAAGAACGGTGTAAGTAAGATCGACATTAACAAGATCGACGTTAGCAAGATCGACGTTAGCAAGATCGACGTTAGCAAGATCAACATCAGCAAGATCGACGTTAACAACATCGACGTAAGCAAGATCGACATTAACAAGATCGACGTTAGCAAGATCGACATTAGCAAGATCGACGTTAACAAGATCAACATTAACAAGATCGACATTAGCAAGATTGACATTAACAAGATCAACATTAACAAGATCGATGTTAGCAAGATCAGTGTTAGTAAGATCGACATTAACAAGATCGACGTTAGCAAGATCAACATCAGCAAGATCGACGTTAACAACATCGACGTAAGCAAGATCGACATTAACAAGATCGACATTAACAAGATCGACGTTAGCAAGATCGACATTAGCAAGATCGACGTTAGCAAGATCGACATTGACAAGATCGACATTAACAAGATCAACATTAACAAGATCAACATTAGCAAGATCGACGTTAGCAAGATAGACATTAACAAGATCGACGTTAGCAAGATCGATGTTAGAAAGATCGACATTAACAAGATCGACATTAACAAGATCAACATTAACAAGATCGACATTAGCAAGATAGACATTAACAAGATCAACATTAACAAGATCGTTGTTAGCAAGATCGATGTCAGTAAGATCGACGTTAGGAAGATCGACATTAACAAGATCGACGTTAGCAAGATCGACATTAGCAAGAACGACGTTAGCAAGATCAACATTAGCAAGATCGACGTTAACAAGATCGACGTTAGCAAGATCGACATTAACAAGATAAACATTAACAAGATCGACATTAACAAGATCGACGTTAGCAAGATCGATGTTAGCAAGATCGACGTAAGCAAGATCGATGTTAGCAAGATCGACATTAACAAGATCGACATTAACAAGATAACGTTAACAAGATCAACATTAGCAAGATCGACGTTAGCAAGATCGAGGTTAGCAAGATCGACGTTAGCAAGATAGACATTAACAAGATCGACATTAACAAGATCGACGTTAGCAACATCGACGTTAGCAAGATCGACATTAACAAGATCAACATTAACAAGATCGACATTAACAAGATCGACATTAGCAAGATAGACATTAACAAGATCAACATTAACAAGATCGAAGTTAGCAAGTTCGATGTTAATAAGATCGACATTAGCAAGATCGACATGAACAAGATAAACATTAACAAGATCGATATTAACAAGATTGACGTTAGCAAGATCGACATTATGAAGATAGACATTAGCAAGACCGACGTTAGCAAGATCGACATTAGCAAGATCGACATTAACAAGATCCTCATTAACAAGATCAACATTAGCAAGAACGACATTAACAAGATAGACATTAACAAGATCAACGTTAGCAAGATCGACATTAGCAAGAACGACATTAATAAGATAGACATTAACAAGATCGACATTAACAAGATCGACATGAGCATGATCGACATTAACAAGATCGACATTAGCAAGATAGACATTAACAAGATCAACATTAACGAGATCGAAGTTAGCAAGATCGATGTTAATAAGATCGACATTAGCAAGATCGACATGAACAAGATAAACATTAACAAGATCGATATTAACAAGATTGATGTTAGCAAGATCGACATTATGAAGATCGACATTAGCAAGATCGACGTTAGCAAGATCGACATTAGCAAGATCGACATTAACAAGATCCTCATTAACAAGATCAACATTAGCAAGAACGACATTAACAAGATAGACATTAACAAGATCAACGTTAGCAAGATCGACGTTAGGAAGATCGACACTAACAAGATATACATTAACAAGAGAGACATTAACAAGATCGACGTTAGCAAGATCGACATTAGCAAGATTGACATTAACAAGATCGACGTTAGCAAGATCGACGTTAGCAAGATCAACATTAGCAATATCGACGTTAGCAAGATCGACGTTAGCAAGATAGACATTAACAAGATCAACATTAACAAGATCGACGTTAGCAAGAGCGATGTTAGCAAGATCGACATTAACAAGATCAACATTAACAAGATCAACATTAGCAAGATCGACGTTAGCAAGATAGACATTAACAAGATCGACGTTAGCAAGATCGATGTTAGCAAGATCGACATTAACAAGATCGACATTAATAAAATAGACGTTAACAAGATCGACATTAGCAAGATCGACATTAACGAGATCGACATTAACAAGATCGACGTTAGCAAGATCGACGTTAGCAAGATCAACATTAGCAATATCGACGTTAGGAAGATCGACATTAACAAGATCGACATTAACAAGATCGACGTTAGCAAGATCGACATTAACAAGATCGACATTAACAAGATAAACATTAACAAGATCGACGTTAGCAAGATTGATGTTAGCAAGATTGACATTAAGAAGATCGACATTAACAAGATCGACATTAACAAGATCAACATTAACAAGATCAACGTTAACAAGATCAACATTAGCAAGATCGACGTTAGCAAGATCGACGTTAGCAAGATCGACGTTAGCAAGATAGACATTAACAAGATCGACATTAACAAGAGAGACATTAACAAGATCGACATTAACAAGATCGACGTTAGCAACATCGACGTGAGCAAGATCGACATTAACAAGATCAACATTAACAAGATCGACATTAACAAGATCGACATTAGCAAGATAGACATTAACAAGGTCAACATTAACAAGATCGAAGTTAGCAAGATTGACGTTAGCAAGATCGACATTATCAAGATCGACATTAACAAGATCGTCATTCACAAGATCAACATTAGCAAGAACGACATTAACAAGATAGACATTAACAAGATCAATGTTAGCAAGATCGACATTAGCAAGAACGACATTAATAAGATAGACATTAACAAGATCGACATTAACAAGATCGACATTAGCAAGATCGTCATTAATGAGATCGACATTAACAAGATCGACGTTAGCAAGATCGACGTTAGCAAGATCAACATTAGCAATATCGACGTTAGGAAGATCGACATTAGCAAGATCGACATTAACAAGATCGACATTAACAAGATAACGTTAACAAGATCACCATTAGCAAGATCGACGTTAGCAAGATCGAGGTTAGCATGATCGACGTTAGCAAGATAGACATTAACAAGATCGACATTAACAAGATCGACGTTAGCAACATCGACGTTAGCAAGATCGACATTAACAAGATCAACATTAACAAGATCGACATTAACAAGATCGACATTAGCAAGATAGACATTAACAAGATCAACATTAACAAGATCGAAGTTAGCAAGTTCGATGTTAATAAGATCGACATTAGCAAGATCGACATGAACAAGATAAACATTAACAAGATCGATATTAACAAGATTGACGTTAGCAAGATCGACATTATGAAGATAGACATTAGCAAGATCGACGTTAGCAAGATCGACATTAGCAAGATCGACATTAACAAGATCCTCATTAACAAGATCAACATTAGCAAGAACGACATTAACAAGATAGACATTAACAAGATCAACGTTAGCAAGATCGACATTAGCAAGAACGACATTAATAAGATAGACATTAACAAGATCGACATTAACAAGATCGACATGAGCATGATCGACATTAACAAGATCGACATTAGCAAGATAGACATTAACAAGATCAACATTAACAAGATCGAAGTTAGCAAGATCGATGTTAATAAGATCGACATTAGCAAGATCGACATGAACAAGATAAACATTAACAAGATCGATATTAACAAGATTGATGTTAGCAAGATCGACATTATGACGATCGACATTAGCAAGATCGACGTTAGCAAGATTGACATTAGCAAGATCGACATTAACAAGATCCTCATTAACAAGATCAACATTAGCAAGAACGACATTAACAAGATAGACATTAACAAGATCAACGTTAGCAAGATCGACGTTAGGAAGATCGACACTAACAAGATATACATTAACAAGATAGACATTAACAAGATCGACGTTAGCAAGATCGACATTAGCAAGATTGACATTAACAAGATCGACGTTAGCAAGATCGACGTTAGCAAGATCAACATTAGCAATATCGACGTTAGCAAGATCGACGTTAGCAAGATAGACATTAACAAGATCAACATTAACAAGATCGACGTTAGCAAGAGCGATGTTAGCAAGATCGACATTAACAAGATCAACATTAACAAGATCAACATTAGCAAGATCGACGTTAGCAAGATAGACATTAACAAGATCGACGTTAGCAAGATCGATGTTAGCAAGATCGACATTAACAAGATCGACATTAATAAAATAGACGTTAACAAGATCGACATTAGCAAGATCGACATTAACGAGATCGACGTTAGCAAGATCGACGTTAGCAAGATAGACATTAACAAGATCGACATTAACAAGAGAGACATTAACAAGATCGACATTAACAAGATCGACGTTAGCAACATCGACGTGAGCAAGATCGACATTAACAAGATCGACATTAACAAGATCGACATTAGCAAGATAGACATTAACAAGATCAACATTAACAAGATCGAAGTTAGCAAGATTGACGTTAGCAAGATCGACATTATCAAGATCGACATTAACAAGATCGTCATTCACAAGATCAACATTAGCAAGAACGACATTAACAAGATAGACATTAACAAGATCAATGTTAGCAAGATCGACATTAGCAAGAACGACATTAATAAGATAGACATTAACAAGATCGACATTAACAAGATCGACATTAGCAAGATCGTCATTAATGAGATCGACATTAACAAGATCGACGTTAGCAAGATCGACGTTAGCAAGATCAACATTAGCAATATCGACGTTAGGAAGATCGACATTAGCAAGAACGACATTAACAAGATAGACATTAACAAGATCAATGTTAGCAAGATCGACATTAGCAAGAACGACATTAATAAGATAGACATTAACAAGATCGACATTAGCAAGATCGTCATTAATGAGATCGACATTAACAAGATCGACGTTAGCAAGATCGATGTTTGCAAGATTGACATTAACAAGATCGACATTAACAAGATAGACATTAACAAGATCAACATTAGCAAGATCGACATTAGCAAGATCGACATTAACAAGATCCTCATTAACAAGATCAACATTAGCAAGAACGACATTAACAAGATAGACATTAACAAGATCAACGTTAGCAAGATCGACATTAGCAAGAACGACATTAATAAGATAGACATTAACAAGATCGACATTAACAAGATCGACATGAGCATGATCGACATTAACAAGATCGACATTAGCAAGATAGACATTAACAAGATCAACATTAACAAGATCGAAGTTAGCAAGATCGAGGTTAATAAGATCGACATTAACAAGATCGACATGAGCATGATCGACATTAACAAGATCGACATTAGCAAGATAGACATTAACAAGATCAACATTAACAAGATCGAAGTTAGCAACATCGACGTTAGCAAGATCGACATTAACAAGATCAACATTAACAAGATCGACATTAACAAGATCGACATTAGCAAGATAGACATTAACAAGATCAACATTAACAAGATCGAAGTTAGCAAGATCGATGTTAATAAGATCGACATTAGCAAGATCGACATGAACAAGATAAACATTAACAAGATCGATATTAACAAGATTGATGTTAGCAAGATCGACATTATGAAGATCGACATTAGCAAGATCGACGTTAGCAAGATCGACATTAGCAAGATCGACATTAACAAGATCCTCATTAACAAGATCAACATTAGCAAGAACGACATTAACAAGATAGACATTAACAAGATCAACGTTAGCAAGATCGACGTTAGCAAGATAGACATTAACAAGATCGACATTAACAAGAGAGACATTAACAAGATTGACATTAACAAGATCGACGTTAGCAACATCGACGTTAGCAAGATAGACATTAACAAGATCAACATTAACAAGATCGACATTAACAAGATCGACATTAGCAAGATAGACATTAACAAGATCAACATTAACAAGATCAACGTTAACAAGATCAACATTAGCAAGATCGACGTTAGCAAGATAGACATTAACAAGATCGACATTAACAAGAGAGACATTAACAAGATTGACATTAACAAGATCGACGTTAGCAACATCAACTTTAGCAAGATCGACATTAACAAGATCAACATTAACAAGATCGACATGAACAAGATCGACATTAGCAAGATCGACATTAACAAGATAAACATTAACAAGATCGATATTAACAAGATTGACGTTAGCAAGATCGACATTATCAAGATCGACATTAGCAAGATCGACGTTAACAAGATCGAAATTAGCAAGATCAACATTAGCAAGAACGACATTAACAAGATCGACATTAACAAGATCGACATTAACAAGATCAACATTAGCAAGAACGACATTAACAAGATAGACATTAACAAGATCGACGTTAGCAAGATCGACATTAGCAAGAACGACATTAATAAGATAGACATTAACAAGATCGACATTAACAAGATCGACATTAGCAAGATCGACATTAACGAGATCGACATTAACAAGTTCGACGTTAGCAAGATCGACGTTAGCAAGATCAACATTAGCAATATCGACGTTAGCAAGATCGACGTTAGCAAGATAGACATTAACAAGATCAACATTAACAAGATCGACGTTAGCAAGATCGATGTTAGCAAGATCGACATTAACAAGATCAACATTAACAAGATCAACATTAGCAAGATCGACGTTAGCAAGATAGACATTAACAAGATCGACGTTAGCAAGATCGATGTTAGCAAGATCGACATTAACAAGATCGACATTAACAAGATCAACATTAACAAGATCGACATTAGCAAGATAGACATTAGCAAGATCAACATTAACAAGATCGATGTTAGCAAGATCGGTGTTAGTAAGATCGACATTAACAAGATAATCATTAACAAGATCAACATTAGCAAGATCGACGTTAGCAAGATAGACATTAACAAGATCGACGTTAGCAAGATCGATGTTAGCAAGATCGACATTAACAAGATCGACATTAACAAGATCAACATTAACAAGATCGACATTAGCAAGATTGACATTAACAAGATCAACATTAACAAGATCGATGTTAGCAAGAACGGTGTAAGTAAGATCGACATTAACAAGATCGACGTTAGCAAGATCGACGTTAGCAAGATCGACGTTAGCAAGATCAACATCAGCAAGATCGACGTTAACAACATCGACGTAAGCAAGATCGACATTAACAAGATCGACATTAACAAGATCGACGTTAGCAAGATCGACATTAGCAAGATCGACGTTAACAAGATCAACATTAACAAGATCGACATTAGCAAGATTGACATTAACAAGATCAACATTAACAAGATCGATGTTAGCAAGATCAGTGTTAGTAAGATCGACATTAACAAGATCGACGTTAGCAAGATCGACTTTAGCAAGATCGACGTTAGCAAGATCAACATCAGCAAGATCGACGTTAACAACATCGACGTAAGCAAGATCGACATTAACAAGATCGACATTAACAAGATCGACGTTAGCAAGATCGACATTAGCAAGATCGACGTTAGCAAGATCGACATTGACAAGATCGACATTAACAAGATCAACATTAACAAGATCAACATTAGCAAGATCGACGTTAGCAAGATAGACATTAACAAGATCGACGTTAGCAAGATCGATGTTAGAAAGATCGACATTAACAAGATCGACATTAACAAGATCGACATTAACAAGATCGACATTAGCAAGATAGACATTAACAAGATCAACATTAACAAGATCGATGTTAGCAAGATCGATGTTAGTAAGATCGACGTTAGGAAGATCGACATTAACAAGATCGACGTTAGCAAGATCGACATTAGCAAGAACGACGTTAGCAAGATCAACATGAGCATGATCGACATTAACAAGATCGACATTAGCAAGATAGACATTAACAAGATCAACATTAACAAGATCGAAGTTAGCAAGATCGATGTTAATAAGATCGACATTAGCAAGATCGACATGAACAAGATAAACAATAACAAGATCGATATTAACAAGATTGACGTTAGCAAGATCGACATTATGAAGATCGACATTAGCAAGATCGACGTTAGCAAGATCGACATTAGCAAGATCGACATTAACAAGATCCTCATTAACAAGATCAACATTAGCAAGAACGACATTAACAAGATAGACATTAACAAGATCAACGTTAGCAAGATCGACGTTAGGAAGATCGACATTAACAAGATATACATTAACAAGATAGACATTAACAAGATCGACGTTAGCAAGATCGACATTAGCAAGATTGACATTAACAAGATCGACGTTAGCAAGATCGACGTTAGCAAGATCAACATTAGCAATATCGACGTTAGCAAGATCGACGTTAGCAAGATAGACATTAACAAGATCAACATTAACAAGATCGACGTTAGCAAGAGCGATGTTAGCAAGATCGACATTAACAAGATCAACATTAACAAGATCAACATTAGCAAGATCGACGTTTGCAAGATAGACATTAACAAGATCGACGTTAGCAAGATCGATGTTAGCAAGATCGACATTAACAAGATCGACATTAATAAAATAGACGTTAACAAGATCGACATTAGCAAGATCGACATTAACGAGATCGACATTAACAAGATTGACGTTAGCAAGATCGACGTTAGCAAGATCAACATTAGCAATATCGACGTTAGGAAGATCGACATTAACAAGATCGACATTAACAAGATCGACGTTAGCAAGAACGGTGTAAGTAAGATCGACATTAACAAGATCGACGTTAGCAAGATCGACGTTAGCAAGATCGACGTTAGCAAGATCAACATCAGCAAGATCGACGTTAACAACATCGACGTAAGCAAGATCGACAATAACAAGATCGACATTAACAAGATCGACGTTAGCAAGATCGACATTAGCAAGATCGACGTTAACAAGATCAACATTAACAAGATCGACATTAGCAAGATTGACATTAACAAGATCAACATTAACAAGATCGATGTTAGCAAGAACGACGTCAGCAAGATCAACATCAGCAAGATCGACGTTAGCAAGATCGACGTTAGCAAGATAGACATTAACAAGATCAACATTAACAAGATCGACGTTAGCAAGAGCGATGTTAGCAAGATCGACATTAACAAGATCAACATTAACAAGATCGACATTAACAAGATCGACATTAACAAGATTGACGTTAGCAAGATCGACGTTAGCAAGATCAACATTAGCAATATCGACGTTAGGAAGATCGACATTAACAAGATCGACATTAACAAGATCGACGTTAGCAAGAACGGTGTAAGTAAGATCGACATTAACAAGATCGACGTTAGCAAGATCGACGTTAGCAAGATCGACGTTAGCAAGATCAACATCAGCAAGATCGACGTTAACAACATCGACGTAAGCAAGATCGACATTAACAAGATCGACATTAACAAGATCGACGTTAGCAAGATCGACATTAGCAAGATCGACGTTAACAAGATCAACATTAACAAGATCGACATTAGCAAGATTGACATTAACAAGATCAACATTAACAAGATCGATGTTAGCAAGATCAGTGTTAGTAAGATCGACATTAACAAGATCGACATTAGCAAGATCGACATTAACGAGATCGACATTAACAAGATTGACGTTAGCAAGATCGACGTTAGCAAGATCAACATTAGCAATATCGACGTTAGGAAGATCGACATTAACAAGATCGACATTAACAAGATCAACATCAGCAAGATCGACGTTAACAACATCGACGTAAGCAAGATCGACATTAACAAGATCGACATTAACAAGATCGACGTTAGCAAGATCGACATTAGCAAGATCGACGTTAACAAGATCAACATTAACAAGATCGACATTAGCAAGATTGACATTAACAAGATCAACATTAACAAGATCGATGTTAGTAAGATCGACATTAACAAGATCGACATTAGCAAGATCGACATTAACGAGATCGACATTAACAAGATTGACGTTAGCAAGATCGACGTTAGCAAGATCAACATTAGCAATATCGACGTTAGGAAGATCGACATTAACAAGATCGACATTAACAAGATCGACGTTAGCAAGAACGGTGTAAGTAAGATCGACATTAACAAGATCGACGTTAGCAAGATCGACGTTAGCAAGATCGACGTTAGCAAGATCAACATCAGCAAGATCGACGTTAACAACATCGACGTAAGCAAGATCGACATTAACAAGATCGACATTAACAAGATCGACGTTAGCAAGATCGACATTAGCAAGATCGACGTTAACAAGATCAACATTAACAAGATCGACATTAGCAAGATTGACATTAACAAGATCAACATTAACAAGATCGATGTTAGCAAGATCAGTGTTAGTAAGATCGACATTAACAAGATCGACGTTAGCAAGATCAACATCAGCAAGATCGACGTTAACAACATCGACGTAAGCAAGATCGACATTAACAAGATCGACATTAACAAGATCGACGTTAGCAAGATCGACATTAGCAAGATCGACGTTAGCAAGATCGACATTGACAAGATCGACATTAACAAGATCAACATTAACAAGATCAACATTAGCAAGATCGACGTTAGCAAGATAGACATTAACAAGATCGACGTTAGCAAGATCGATGTTAGAAAGATCGACATTAACAAGATCGACATTAACAAGATCAACATTAACAAGATCGACATTAGCAAGATAGACATTAACAAGATCAACATTAACAAGATCGTTGTTAGCAAGATCGATGTCAGTAAGATCGACGTTAGGAAGATCGACATTAACAAGATCGACGTTAGCAAGATCGACATTAGCAAGAACGACGTTAGCAAGATCAACATTAGCAAGATCGACGTTAACAAGATCGACGTTAGCAAGATCGACATTAACAAGATAAACATTAACAAGATCGACATTAACAAGATCGACGTTAGCAAGATCGATGTTAGCAAGATCGACGTAAGCAAGATCGATGTTAGCAAGATCGACATTAACAAGATCGACATTAACAAGATAACGTTAACAAGATCAACATTAGCAAGATCGACGTTAGCAAGATCGAGGTTAGCAAGATCGACGTTAGCAAGATAGACATTAACAAGATCGACATTAACAAGATCGACGTTAGCAACATCGACGTTAGCAAGATCGACATTAACAAGATCAACATTAACAAGATCGACATTAACAAGATCGACATTAGCAAGATAGACATTAACAAGATCAACATTAACAAGATCGAAGTTAGCAAGTTCGATGTTAATAAGATCGACATTAGCAAGATCGACATGAACAAGATAAACATTAACAAGATCGATATTAACAAGATTGACGTTAGCAAGATCGACATTATGAAGATAGACATTAGCAAGATCGACGTTAGCAAGATCGACATTAGCAAGATCGACATTAACAAGATCCTCATTAACAAGATCAACATTAGCAAGAACGACATTAACAAGATAGACATTAACAAGATCAACGTTAGCAAGATCGACATTAGCAAGAACGACATTAATAAGATAGACATTAACAAGATCGACATTAACAAGATCGACATGAGCATGATCGACATTAACAAGATCGACATTAGCAAGATAGACATTAACAAGATCAACATTAACGAGATCGAAGTTAGCAAGATCGATGTTAATAAGATCGACATTAGCAAGATCGACATGAACAAGATAAACATTAACAAGATCGATATTAACAAGATTGATGTTAGCAAGATCGACATTATGAAGATCGACATTAGCAAGATCGACGTTAGCAAGATCGACATTAGCAAGATCGACATTAACAAGATCCTCATTAACAAGATCAACATTAGCAAGAACGACATTAACAAGATAGACATTAACAAGATCAACGTTAGCAAGATCGACGTTAGGAAGATCGACACTAACAAGATATACATTAACAAGATAGACATTAACAAGATCGACGTTAGCAAGATCGACATTAGCAAGATCAACATTAGCAATATCGACGTTAGCAAGATCGACGTTAGCAAGATAGACATTAACAAGATCAACATTAACAAGATCGACGTTAGCAAGAGCGATGTTAGCAAGATCGACATTAACAAGATCGACGTTAACAAGATCAACATTAACAAGATCAACATTAGCAAGATCGACGTTAGCAAGATAGACATTAACAAGATCGACGTTAGCAAGATCGATGTTAGCAAGATCGACATTAACAAGATCGACATTAATAAAATAGACGTTAACAAGATCGACATTAGCAAGATCGACATTAACGAGATCGACATTAACAAGATCGACGTTAGCAAGATCGACGTTAGCAAGATCGACATTAGCAAGATCGACGTTAACAAGATCAACATGAACAAGATCGACATTAGCAAGATTGACATTAACAAGATCAACATTAACAAGATCGATGTTAGCAAGATCAGTGTTAGTAAGATCGACATTAACAAGATCGACATTAGCAAGATCGACATTAACGAGATCGACATTAACAAGATTGACGTTAGCAAGATCGACGTTAGCAAGATCAACATTAGCAATATCGACGTTAGGAAGATCGACATTAACAAGATCGACATTAACAAGATCGACGTTAGCAAGAACGGTGTAAGTAAGATCGACATTAACAAGATCGACGTTAGCAAGATCGACATTAGCAAGATCGACGTTAACAAGATCAACATTAACAAGATCGACATTAGCAAGATTGACATTAACAAGATCAACATTAACAAGATCGATGTTAGCAAGATCAGTGTTAGTAAGATCGACATTAACAAGATCGACGTTAGCAAAATCGACGTTAGCAAGATCGACGTTAGCAAGATCAACATCAGCAAGATCGACGTTAACAACATCGACGTAAGCAAGATCGACATTAACAAGATCGACATTAACAAGATCGACGTTAGCAAGATCGACATTAGCAAGATCGACGTTAACAAGATCAACATTAACAAGATCGACATTAGCAAGATTGACATTAACAAGATCAACATTAACAAGATCGATGTTAGTAAGATCGACATTAACAAGATCGACATTAGCAAGATCGACATTAACGAGATCGACATTAACAAGATTGACGTTAGCAAGATCGACGTTAGCAAGATCAACATTAGCAATATCGACGTTAGGAAGATCGACATTAACAAGATCGACATTAACAAGATCGACGTTAGCAAGAACGGTGTAAGTAAGATCGACATTAACAAGATCGACGTTAGCAAGATCGACGTTAGCAAGATCGACGTTAGCAAGATCAACATCAGCAAGATCGACGTTAACAACATCGACGTAAGCAAGATCGACATTAACAAGATCGACATTAACAAGATCGACGTTAGCAAGATCGACATTAGCAAGATCGACGTTAACAAGATCAACATTAACAAGATCGACATTAGCAAGATTGACATTAACAAGATCAACATTAACAAGATCGATGTTAGCAAGATCAGTGTTAGTAAGATCGACATTAACAAGATCGACGTTAGCAAGATCAACATCAGCAAGATCGACGTTAACAACATCGACGTAAGCAAGATCGACATTAACAAGATCGACATTAACAAGATCGACGTTAGCAAGATCGACATTAGCAAGATCGACGTTAGCAAGATCGACATTGACAAGATCGACATTAACAAGATCAACATTAACAAGATCAACATTAGCAAGATCGACGTTAGCAAGATAGACATTAACAAGATCGACGTTAGCAAGATCGATGTTAGAAAGATCGACATTAACAAGATCGACATTAACAAGATCAACATTAACAAGATCGACATTAGCAAGATAGACATTAACAAGATCAACATTAACAAGATCGTTGTTAGCAAGATCGATGTCAGTAAGATCGACGTTAGGAAGATCGACATTAACAAGATCGACGTTAGCAAGATCGACATTAGCAAGAACGACGTTAGCAAGATCAACATTAGCAAGATCGACGTTAACAAGATCGACGTTAGCAAGATCGACATTAACAAGATAAACATTAACAAGATCGACATTAACAAGATCGACGTTAGCAAGATCGATGTTAGCAAGATCGACGTAAGCAAGATCGATGTTAGCAAGATCGACATTAACAAGATCGACATTAACAAGATAACGTTAACAAGATCAACATTAGCAAGATCGACGTTAGCAAGATCGAGGTTAGCAAGATCGACGTTAGCAAGATAGACATTAACAAGATCGACATTAACAAGATCGACGTTAGCAACATCGACGTTAGCAAGATCGACATTAACAAGATCAACATTAACAAGATCGACATTAACAAGATCGACATTAGCAAGATAGACATTAACAAGATCAACATTAACAAGATCGAAGTTAGCAAGTTCGATGTTAATAAGATCGACATTAGCAAGATCGACATGAACAAGATAAACATTAACAAGATCGATATTAACAAGATTGACGTTAGCAAGATCGACATTATGAAGATAGACATTAGCAAGATCGACGTTAGCAAGATCGACATTAGCAAGATCGACATTAACAAGATCCTCATTAACAAGATCAACATTAGCAAGAACGACATTAACAAGATAGACATTAACAAGATCAACGTTAGCAAGATCGACATTAGCAAGAACGACATTAATAAGATAGACATTAACAAGATCGACATTAACAAGATCGACATGAGCATGATCGACATTAACAAGATCGACATTAGCAAGATAGACATTAACAAGATCAACATTAACGAGATCGAAGTTAGCAAGATCGATGTTAATAAGATCGACATTAGCAAGATCGACATGAACAAGATAAACATTAACAAGATCGATATTAACAAGATTGATGTTAGCAAGATCGACATTATGAAGATCGACATTAGCAAGATCGACGTTAGCAAGATCGACATTAGCAAGATCGACATTAACAAGATCCTCATTAACAAGATCAACATTAGCAAGAACGACATTAACAAGATAGACATTAACAAGATCAACGTTAGCAAGATCGACGTTAGGAAGATCGACACTAACAAGATATACATTAACAAGATAGACATTAACAAGATCGACGTTAGCAAGATCGACATTAGCAAGATTGACATTAACAAGATCGACGTTAGCAAGATCGACGTTAGCAAGATCAACATTAGCAATATCGACGTTAGCAAGATCGACGTTAGCAAGATAGACATTAACAAGATCAACATTAACAAGATCGACGTTAGCAAGAGCGATGTTAGCAAGATCGACATTAACAAGATCAACATTAACAAGATCAACATTAGCAAGATCGACGTTAGCAAGATAGACATTAACAAGATCGACGTTAGCAAGATCGATGTTAGCAAGATCGACATTAACAAGATCGACATTAATAAAATAGACGTTAACAAGATCGACATTAGCAAGATCGACATTAACGAGATCGACATTAACAAGATCGACGTTAGCAAGATCGACGTTAGCAAGATCAACATTAGCAATATCGACGTTAGGAAGATCGACATTAACAAGATCGACATTAACAAGATCGACGTTAGCAAGATCGACATTAACAAGATCGACATTAACAAGATAAACATTAACAAGATCGACGTTAGCAAGATTGATGTTAGCAAGATTGACATTAAGAAGATCGACATTAACAAGATCGACATTAACAAGATCAACATTAACAAGATCAACGTTAACAAGATCAACATTAGCAAGATCGACGTTAGCAAGATCGACGTTAGCAAGATCGACGTTAGCAAGATAGACATTAACAAGATCGACATTAACAAGATCGACATTAACAAGATCGACGTTAGCAACATCGACGTGAGCAAGATCGACATTAACAAGATCAACATTAACAAGATCGACATTAACAAGATCGACATTAGCAAGATAGACATTAACAAGATCAACATTAACAAGATCGAAGTTAGCAAGATTGACGTTAGCAAGATCGACATTATCAAGATCGACATTAACAAGATCGTCATTCACAAGATCAACATTAGCAAGAACGACATTAACAAGATAGACATTAACAAGATCAATGTTAGCAAGATCGACATTAGCAAGAACGACATTAATAAGATAGACATTAACAAGATCGACATTAACAAGATCGACATTAGCAAGATCGTCATTAATGAGATCGACATTAACAAGATCGACGTTAGCAAGATCGACGTTAGCAAGATCAACATTAGCAATATCGACGTTAGGAAGATCGACATTAGCAAGATCGACATTAACAAGATCGACATTAACAAGATAACGTTAACAAGATCACCATTAGCAAGATCGACGTTAGCAAGATCGAGGTTAGCATGATCGACGTTAGCAAGATAGACATTAACAAGATCGACATTAACAAGATCGACGTTAGCAACATCGACGTTAGCAAGATCGACATTAACAAGATCAACATTAACAAGATCGACATTAACAAGATCGACATTAGCAAGATAGACATTAACAAGATCAACATTAACAAGATCGAAGTTAGCAAGTTCGATGTTAATAAGATCGACATTAGCAAGATCGACATGAACAAGATAAACATTAACAAGATCGATATTAACAAGATTGACGTTAGCAAGATCGACATTATGAAGATAGACATTAGCAAGATCGACGTTAGCAAGATCGACATTAGCAAGATCGACATTAACAAGATCCTCATTAACAAGATCAACATTAGCAAGAACGACATTAACAAGATAGACATTAACAAGATCAACGTTAGCAAGATCGACATTAGCAAGAACGACATTAATAAGATAGACATTAACAAGATCGACATTAACAAGATCGACATGAGCATGATCGACATTAACAAGATCGACATTAGCAAGATAGACATTAACAAGATCAACATTAACAAGATCGAAGTTAGCAAGATCGATGTTAATAAGATCGACATTAGCAAGATCGACATGAACAAGATAAACATTAACAAGATCGATATTAACAAGATTGATGTTAGCAAGATCGACATTATGAAGATCGACATTAGCAAGATCGACGTTAGCAAGATTGACATTAGCAAGATCGACATTAACAAATCCTCATTAACAAGATCAACATTAGCAAGAACGACATTAACAAGATAGACATTAACAAGATCAACGTTAGCAAGATCGACGTTAGGAAGATCGACACTAACAAGATATACATTAACAAGATAGACATTAACAAGATCGACGTTAGCAAGATCGACATTAGCAAGATTGACATTAACAAGATCGACGTTAGCAAGATCGACGTTAGCAAGATCAACATTAGCAATATCGACGTTAGCAAGATCGACGTTAGCAAGATAGACATTAACAAGATCAACATTAACAAGATCGACGTTAGCAAGAGCGATGTTAGCAAGATCGACATTAACAAGATCAACATTAACAAGATCAACATTAGCAAGATCGACGTTAGCAAGATAGACATTAACAAGATCGACGTTAGCAAGATCGATGTTAGCAAGATCGACATTAACAAGATCGACATTAATAAAATAGACGTTAACAAGATCGACATTAGCAAGATCGACATTAACGAGATCGACGTTAGCAAGATCGACGTTAGCAAGATAGACATTAACAAGATCGACATTAACAAGAGAGACATTAACAAGATCGACATTAACAAGATCGACGTTAGCAACATCGACGTGAGCAAGATCGACATTAACAAGATCAACATTAACAAGATCGACATTAACAAGATCGACATTAGCAAGATAGACATTAACAAGATCAACATTAACAAGATCGAAGTTAGCAAGATTGACGTTAGCAAGATCGACATTATCAAGATCGACATTAACAAGATCGTCATTCACAAGATCAACATTAGCAAGAACGACATTAACAAGATAGACATTAACAAGATCAATGTTAGCAAGATCGACATTAGCAAGAACGACATTAATAAGATAGACATTAACAAGATCGACATTAACAAGATCGACATTAGCAAGATCGTCATTAATGAGATCGACATTAACAAGATCGACGTTAGCAAGATCGACGTTAGCAAGATCAACATTAGCAATATCGACGTTAGGAAGATCGACATTAGCAAGAACGACATTAACAAGATAGACATTAACAAGATCAATGTTAGCAAGATCGACATTAGCAAGAACGACATTAATAAGATAGACATTAACAAGATCGACATTAGCAAGATCGTCATTAATGAGATCGACATTAACAAGATCGACGTTAGCAAGATCGATGTTTGCAAGATTGACATTAACAAGATCGACATTAACAAGATAGACATTAACAAGATCAACATTAGCAAGATCGACATTAGCAAGATCGACATTAACAAGACCCTCATTAACAAGATCAACATTAGCAAGAACGACATTAACAAGATAGACATTAACAAGATCAACGTTAGCAAGATCGACATTAGCAAGAACGACATTAATAAGATAGACATTAACAAGATCGACATTAACAAGATCGACATGAGCATGATCGACATTAACAAGATCGACATTAGCAAGATAGACATTAACAAGATCAACATTAACAAGATCGAAGTTAGCAAGATCGATGTTAATAAGATCGACATTAACAAGATCGACATGAGCATGATCGACATTAACAAGATCGACATTAGCAAGATAGACATTAACAAGATCAACATTAACAAGATCGAAGTTAGCAACATCGACGTTAGCAAGATCGACATTAACAAGATCAACATTAACAAGATCGACATTAACAAGATCGACATTAGCAAGATAGACATTAACAAGATCAACATTAACAAGATCGAAGTTAGCAAGATCGATGTTAATAAGATCGACATTAGCAAGATCGACATGAACAAGATAAACATTAACAAGATCGATATTAACAAGATTGATGTTAGCAAGATCGACATTATGAAGATCGACATTAGCAAGATCGACGTTAGCAAGATCGACATTAGCAAGATCGACATTAACAAGATCCTCATTAACAAGATCAACATTAGCAAGAACGACATTAACAAGATAGACATTAACAAGATCAACGTTAGCAAGATCGACGTTAGGAAGATCGACACTAACAAGATATACATTAACAAGATAGACATTAACAAGATCGACGTTAGCAAGATCGACATTAGCAAGATTGACATTAACAAGATCGACGTTAGCAAGATCGACGTTAGCAAGATCAACATTAGCAATATCGACGTTAGCAAGATCGACGTTAGCAAGATAGACATTAACAAGATCAACATTAACAAGATCGACGTTAGCAAGAGCGATGTTAGCAAGATCGACATTAACAAGATCAACATTAACAAGATCAACATTAGCAAGATCGACGTTAGCAAGATAGACATTAACAAGATCGACGTTAGCAAGATCGATGTTAGCAAGATCGACATTAACAAGATCGACATTAATAAAATAGACGTTAACAAGATCGACATTAGCAAGATCGACATTAACGAGATCGACATTAACAAGATCGACGTTAGCAAGATCGACGTTAGCAAGATCAACATTAGCAATATCGACGTTAGGAAGATCGACATTAACAAGATCGACATTAACAAGATCGACGTTAGCAAGATCGACATTAACAAGATCGACATTAACAAGATAAACATTAACAAGATCGACGTTAGCAAGATTGATGTTAGCAAGATTGACATTAACAAGATCAACATTAACAAGATCGACATTAACAAGATCGACATTAGCAAGATAGACATTAACAAGATCAACATTAACAAGATCGATGTTAGCAAGGTCGATGTTAGAAAGATCGACATTAGCAAGATCGACATTAACAGGATAAACATTAACAATATCGATATTAATAAGATTGACGTTAGCAAGATCGACATTATCAAGATCGACATTAGCAAGATCGACGTTAGCAAGATCGACATTAGCAAGATCGACATTAACAAGATCGACATTAACAAGATCGTCATTAACAAGATCAACATTAGCAAGAACGACATTAACAAGATCGACATTAACAAGATCGACGTTAGCAAGATCGACATTAGCAAGAACGACATTAATAAGATAGACATTAACAAGATCGACATTAGCAAGATCGACATTAACGAGATCGGCATTAACAAGATCGACGTTAGCAAGATCGACGTTAGCAAGATCAACATTAGCAATATCGACGTTAGCAAGATAGACATTAACAAGATCGACATTAACAAGATCGACGTTAACAAGATCGACGTTAGGAAGATCGACACTAACAAGATATACATTAACAAGATAGACATTAACAAGATCGACGTTAGCAAGATCGACATTAGCAAGATTGACATTAACAAGATCGACGTTAGCAAGATCGACGTTAGCAAGATCAACATTAGCAATATCGACATTAGTAAGATCGACGTTAGCAAGATAGACATTAACAAGATCGACATTAACAAGATCGACGTTAGCACGATCGACATTAACAAGATCGACATTAACAAGATCAACATTAACAAGATCGACGTTAGCAAGATCGATGTTAGCAAGATTGACATTAACAAGATCAACATTAACAAGATTAACATTAGCAAGATCGACGTCAGCAAGATCGACATTAACAAGATCGACATTAACAAGAACGACATTAACAAGATCGACATTAGCAAGATAGCCATTAACAAGATCAACATTAACAAGATCGATGTTAGCAAGATCGATGTTAGTAAGATCGACATTAGCAAGGTCGACATTAACAAGATAAACATTAACAAGATCGATATTAACAAGTTGACGTTAGCAAGATCGACATTATCAAGATCGACATTAGCAAGATCGACGTTAGCAAGATCGACGTTAGCAAGATCGACATTAACAAGATCGACATTTACAAGATCGACATTAGCAAGATCGACATTCGCAAGATCGATGTTAGCAAGATCAACATTAACAAGATCGGCGTTAGCAAGATCGACATTAACAAGATCGACATTAACAAGAACGACATTAACAAGATCGACATTAGCAAGATAGCCATTAACAAGATCAACATTAACAAGATCGATGTTAGCAAGATCGATGTTAGTAAGATCGACATTAGCAAGGTCGACATTAACAAGATAAACATTAACAAGATCGATATTAACAAGTTGACGTTAGCAAGATCGACATTATCAAGATCGACATTAGCAAGATCGACGTTAGCAAGATCGACGTTAGCAAGATCGACATTAACAAGATCGACATTTACAAGATCGACATTAGCAAGATCGACATTCGCAAGATCGACGTTAGCAAGATCAACATTAACAAGATCGGCGTTAGCAAGATCGACATTAACAAGATCGACGTAAGCAAGATCGACATTAACAAGATCGACATGAACAAGATCAACATTAACAAGATCGACATTAACAAGATCAACATTTGCAAGATCGACGTTAGCAAGATCGACATTAGCAAGATCGGCGTTAGCAAGATCGATGTTAGCAAGATCAACTTTAGCAAGATCGACATTAACAAGATCAACATTAATAAGATCGACGTTAACAAGATCGACGTTAGGAAGATCGACATTATCAAGATCGACATTAACAAGATCGACGTTAACAAGATCGACGTTAGGAAGATCGACACTAACAAGATAAACATTAACAAGATAGACATTAACAAGATCGACGTTAGCAAGATCGACATTAGCAAGATTGACATTAACAAGATCGACGTTAGCAAGATCGACGTTAGCAAGATCAACATTAGCAATATCGACATTAGCAAGATCGACGTTAGCAAGATAGACATTAACAAGATCGACATTAACAAGATCGACATTAGCAAGATAGACATTAACAAGATCAACATTAACAAGAGCGACATTAACAAGGTCGACGTTAGCAAGATCGACATTAACAAGATCGACATTAACAAGATCAACATTAACAAGATCGACATTAGCAAGATAGACATTAACAAGATCAACATTAACAAGATCGATGTTAGCAAGATCGATGTTAGTAAGATCGACGTTAGGAAGATCGACATTAACAAGATCCACGTTAGCAAGATCGACATTAGCAAGATCGATGTTAGCAAGATCAACATTAGCAAGATCGACGTTAACAAGATCGAAGTTAGCAAGATCGACATTAACAAGATAAACATTAACAAGATCGACATTAACAAGATCAACATTAACAAGAACGATGTTAGCAAGATCGACATTAACAAGATCAACATTAACAAGATCAACGTTAACAAGATCAACATTAGCAAGATCGACGTTAGCAAGATAGACATTAACAAGATCGACATTTACAAGATCGACATTAGCAAGATCGACATTCGCAAGATCGACGTTAGCAAGATCAACATTAACAAGATCGGCGTTAGCAAGATCGACATTAACAAGATCGACGTAAGCAAGATCGACATTAACAAGATCGACATTAGCAAGATCGACATTAACGAGATCGGCATTAACAAGATCGACGTTAGCAAGATCGACGTTAGCAAGATCAACCTTAGCAATATCGACGTTAGCAAGATAGACATTAACAAGATCGACATTGACAAGATCGACGTTAACAAGATCGACGTTAGGAAGATCGACACTAACAAGATATACATTAACAAGATAGACATTAACAAGATCGACGTTAGCAAGATCGACATTAGCAAGATTGACATTAACAAGATCGACGTTAGCAAGATCGACGTTAGCAAGATCAACATTAGCAATATCGACATTAGCAAGATCGACGTTAGCAAGATAGACATTAACAAGATCGACATTAACAAGATCGACGTTAGCACGATCGACATTAACAAGATCGACATTAACAAGATCAACATTAACAAGATCGACGTTAGCAAGATCGATGTTAGCAAGATTGACATTAACAAGATCAACATTAACAAGATTAACATTAGCAAGATCGACGTCAGCAAGATCGACATTAACAAGATCGACATTAACAAGAACGACATTAACAAGATCGACATTAGCAAGATAGCCATTAACAAGATCAACATTAACAAGATCAACATTAACAAGGTCGATGTTAGCAAGATCGATGTTAGTAAGATCGACATTAGCAAGGTCGACATTAACAAGATAAACATTAACAAGATCGATATTAACAAGTTGACGTTAGCAAGATCGACATTATCAAGATCGACATTAGCAAGATCGACGTTAGCAAGATCGACGTTAGCAAGATCGACATTAACAAGATCGACATTTACAAGATCGACATTAGCAAGATCGACATTCGCAAGATCGACGTTAGCAAGATCAACATTAACAAGATCGGCGTTAGCAAGATCGACATTAACAAGATCGACGTAAGCAAGATCGACATTAACAAGATCGACATTAACAAGATCGACATTAACAAGATCGACATTAACAAGATCAACATTTGCAAGATCGACGTTAGCAAGATCGACATTAGCAAGATCGGCGTTAGCAAGATCGATGTTAGCAAGATCAACTTTAGCAAGATCGACATTAACAAGATCAACATTAATAAGATCGACGTTAACAAGATCGACGTTAGGAAGATCGACATTATCAAGATCGACATTAACAAGATCGACGTTAACAAGATCGACGTTAGGAAGATCGACACTAACAAGATAAACATTAACAAGATAGACATTAACAAGATCGACGTTAGCAAGATCGACATTAGCAAGATTGACATTAACAAGATCGACGTTAGCAAGATCGACGTTAGCAAGATCAACATTAGCAATATCGACATTAGCAAGATCGACGTTAGCAAGATAGACATTAACAAGATCGACATTAACAACATCAACATTAACAAGAGCGACATTAACAAGGTCGACGTTAGCAAGATCGACATTAACAAGATCGACATTAACAAGATCAACATTAACAAGATCGACATTAGCAAGATAGACATTAACAAGATCAACATTAACAAGATCGATGTTAGCAAGATCGATGTTAGTAAGATCGACGTTAGGAAGATCGACATTAACAAGATCCACGTTAGCAAGATCGACATTAGCAAGATCGATGTTAGCAAGATCAACATTAGCAAGATCGACGTTAACAAGATCGAAGTTAGCAAGATCGACATTAACAAGATAAACATTAACAAGATCGACATTAACAAGATCAACATTAACAAGAACGATGTTAGCAAGATCGACATTAACAAGATCAACATTAACAAGATCAACGTTAACAAGATCAACATTAGCAAGATCGACGTTAGCAAGATAGACATTAACAAGATCGACATTAACAAGAGAGATATTAACAAGATTGACATTAACAAGATCGACGTTAGCAACATCGACGTTAGCAAGATCGACATTAACAAGATCAACATTAACAAGATCGACATTAACAAGACCGACATTAGCAAGATAGACATTAACAAGATCAACATTAACAAGATCAACGTTAACAAGATCAACATTAGCAAGATCGACGTTAGCAAGATAGACATTAACAAGATCGACATTAACAAGAGAGACATTAACAAGACTGACATTAACAAGATCGACGTTAGCAACATCAACTTTAGCAAGATCGACATTAACAAGATCAACATTAACAAGATAAACATTAACAAGATCGATATTAACAAGATTGACGTTAGCAAGATCGACATTATCAAGATCGACATTAGCAAGATCGACGTTAACAAGATCGACATTAGCAAGATCAACATTAGCAAGAACGACATTAACAAGATCGACATTAACAAGATCGACGTTAGCAAGAACGACATTAATAAGATAGACATTAACAAGATCGACATTAACAAGATCGACATTATCAAGATCGACATTAACGAGATCGACGTGAGCAAGATAGACATTAACAAGATCAACATTAACAAGATCGACGTTAGGAAGATCGATGTTAGCAAGATCGACATTAACAAGATCAACATTAACAAGATCAACATTAGCAAGATCGACGTTAGCAAGATAGACATTAACAAGATCGACGTTAGCAAGATCGATGTTAGCAAGATCGACATTAACAAGATCGACATTAACAAGATCAACATTAACAAGATCGACATTAGCAAGATAGACATTAGCAAGATCAACATTAACAAGATCGATGTTAGCAAGATCTGTGTTAGTAAGATCGACATTAACAAGATCGACATTAACAAGATCAACATTAGCAAGATCGACATTAGCAAGATTGACATTAACAAGATCAACATTAACAAGATCGATGTTAGCAAGAACGGTGTAAGTAAGATCGACATTAACAAGATCGACGTTAGCAAGATCGACGTTAGCAAGATCGACGTTAGCAAGATCAACATCAGCAAGATCGACGTTAACAACATCGACGTAAGCAAGATCGACATTAACAAGATCGACATTAACAAGATCGACGTTAGAAGATCGACATTAGCAAGATCGACGTTAACAAGATCAACATTAACAAGATCGACATTAGCAAGATTGACATTAACAAGATCAACATTAACAAGATCGATGTTAGCAAGATCAGTGTTAGTAAGATCGACATTAACAAGATCGACGTTAGCAAGATCGACGTTAGCAAGATCGACGTTAGCAAGATCGACGTTAGCAAGATCAACATCAGCAAGATCGACGTTAACAACATCGACGTAAGCAAGATCGACATTAACAAGATCGACATTAACAAGAGAGACGTTAGCAAGATCGACATTAGCAAGATCGACGTTAGCAAGATCGACATTGACAAGATCGACATTAACAAGATCAACATTAACAAGATCAACATTAGCAAGATCGACGTTAGCAAGATAGACATTAACAAGATCGACGTTAGCAAGATCGATGTTAGAAAGATCGACATTAACAAGATCGACATTAACAAGATCAACATTAACAAGATCGACATTAGCAAGATAGACATTAACAAGATCAACATTAACAAGATCGATGTTAGCAAGATCGATGTTAGTAAGATCGACGTTAGGAAGATCGACATTAACAAGATCGACGTTAGCAAGATCGACATTAGCAAGAACGACGTTAGCAAGATCAACATTAGCAAGATCGATGTTAAAAAGATCGACGTTAGCAAGATCGACATTAACAAGATAAACATTAACAAGATCGACATTAACAAGATCGACGTTAGCAAGATCGATGTTAGCAAGATCGACGTAAGCAAGATCGATGTTAGCAAGATCGACATTAACAAGATCGACATTAACAAGATAACGTTAACAAGATCAACATTAGCAAGATCGACGTTAGCAAGATCGAGGTTAGCAAGATCGACGTTAGCAAGATAGACATTAACAAGATCGACATTAACAAGATCGACGTTAGCAACATCGACGTTAGCAAGATCGACATTAACAAGATCAACATTAACAAGATCGACATTAACAAGATCGACATTAGCAAGATAGACATTAACAAGATCAACATTAACAAGATCGAAGTTAGCAAGATCGATGTTAATAAGATCGACATTAGCAAGATCGACATGAACAAGATAAACATTAACAAGATCGATATTAACAAGATTGACGTTAGCAAGATCGACATTATGAAGATAGACATTAGCAAGATCGACGTTAGCAAGATCGACATTAGCAAGATCGACATTAACAAGATCCTCATTAACAAGATCAACATTAGCAAGAACGACATTAACAAGACAGACATTAACAAGATCAACGTTAGCAAGATCGACATTAGCAAGAACGACATTAATAAAATAGACATTAACAAGATCGACATTAACAAGATCGACATGAGCATGATCGACATTAACAAGATCGACATTAGCAAGATAGACATTAACAAGATCAACATTAACAAGATCGAAGTTAGCAAGATCGATGTTAATAAGATCGACATTAGCAAGATCGACATGAACAAGATAAACATTAACAAGATCGATATTAACAAGATAGACGTTAGCAAGATCGACATTATGAAGATCGACATTAGCAAGATCGACGTTAGCAAGATCGACATTAGCAAGATCGACATTAACAAGATCCTCATTAACAAGATCAACATTAGCAAGAACGACGTTAACAAGATAGACATTAACAAGATCAACGTTAGCAAGATCGACGTTAGGAAGATCGACACTAACAAGATATACATTAACAAGATAGACATTAACAAGATCGACGTTAGCAAGATCGACATTAGCAAGATTGACATTAACAAGATCGACGTTAGCAAGATCGACGTTAGCAAGATCAACATTAGCAATATCGACGTTAGCAAGATCGACGTTAGCAAGATAGACATTAACAAGATCAACATTAACAAGATCGACGTTAGCAAGAGCGATGTTAGCAAGATCGACATTAACAAGATCAACATTAACAAGATCAACATTAGCAAGATCGACGTTAGCAAGATAGACATTAACAAGATCGACGTTAGCAAGATCGATGTTAGCAAGATCGACATTAACAAGATCGACATTAATAAAATAGACGTTAACAAGATCGACATTAGCAAGATCGACATTAACGAGATCGACATTAACAAGATTGACGTTAGCAAGATCGACGTTAGCAAGATCAACATTAGCAATATCGACGTTAGGAAGATCGACATTAACAAGATCGACATTAACAAGATCTACGTTAGCAAGAACGGTGTAAGTAAGATCGACATTAACAAGATCGACGTTAGCAAGATCGACGTTAGCAAGATCGACGTTAGCAAGATCAACATCAGCAAGATCGACGTTAACAACATCGACGTAAGCAAGATCGACATTAACAAGATCGACATTAACAAGATCGACGTTAGCAAGATCGACATTAGCAAGATCGACGTTAACAAGATCAACATTAACAAGATCGACATTAGCAAGATTGACATTAACAAGATCAACATTAACAAGATCGATGTTAGCAAGATCAGTGTTAGTAAGATCGACATTAACAAGATCGACGTTAGCAAGATCGACATTAGCAAGATCGACGTTAGCAAGATCAACATCAGCAAGATCGACGTTAACAACATCGACGTAAGCAAGATCGACATTAACAAGATCGACATTAACAAGATCGACGTTAGCAAGATCGACATTAGCAAGATCGACGTTAGCAAGATCGACATTGACAAGATCGACATTAACAAGATCAACATTAACAAGATCAACATTAACAAGATCAACATTAGCAAGATCGACGTTAGCAAGATAGACATTAACAAGATCGACGTTAGCAAGATCGATGTTAGAAAGATCGACATTAACAAGATCGACATTAACAAGATCAACATTAACAAGATCGACATTAGCAAGATAGACATTAACAAGATCAACATTAACAAGATCGATGTTAGCAAGATCGATGTCAGTAAGATCGACGTTAGGAAGATCGACATTAACAAGATCGACGTTAGCAAGATCGACATTAGCAAGAACGACGTTAGCAAGATCAACATTCGCAAGATCGACGTTAACAAGATCGACGTTAGCAAGATCGACATTAACAAGATAAACATTAACAAGATCGACATTAACAAGATCGACGTTAGCAAGATCGATGTTAGCAAGATCGACGTAAGCAAGATCGATGTTAGCAAGATCGACATTAACAAGATCGACATTAACAAGATAACGTTAACAAGATCAACATTAGCAAGATCGACGTTAGCAAGATCGAGGTTAGCAAGATCGACGTTAGCAAGATAGACATTAACAAGATCGACATTAACAAGATCGACGTTAGCAAGATCGACATTAACAAGATCAACATTAACAAGATCGACATTAACAAGATCGACATTAACAAGATCGACATTAGCAAGATAGACATTAACAAGATCAACATTAACAAGATCGAAGTTAGCAAGATCGATGTTAATAAGATCGACATTAGCAAGATCGACATGAACAAGATAAACATTAACAAGATCGATATTAACCAGATTGACGTTAGCAAGATCGACATTATGAAGATAGACATTAGCAAGATCGACGTTAGCAAGATCGACATTAGCAAGATCGACATTAACAAGATCCTCATTAACAAGATCAACATTAGCAAGAACGACATTAACAAGATAGACATTAACAAGATCAACGTTAGCAAGATCGACATTAGCAAGAACGACATTAATAAGATAGACATTAACAAGATCGACATTAACAAGATCGACATGAGCAAGATCGACATTAACAAGATCGACATTAGCAAGATAGACATTAACAAGATCAACATTAACAAGATCGAAGTTAGCAAGATCGATGTTAATAAGATCGACATTAGCAAGATCGACATGAACAAGATAAACATTAACAAGATCGATATTAACAAGATTGACGTTAGCAAGATCGACATTATGAAGATCGACATTAGCAAGATCGACGTTAGCAAGATCGACATTAGCAAGATCGACATTAACAAGATCCTCATTAACAAGATCAACATTAGCAAGAACGACATTAACAAGATAGACATTAACAAGATCAACGTTAGCAAGATTGACGTTAGGAAGATCGACACTAACAAGATATACATTAACAAGATAGACATTAACAAGATCGACGTTAGCAAGATCGACATTAGCAAGATTGACATTAACAAGATCGACGTTAGCAAGATCGACGTTAGCAAGATCAACATTAGCAATATCGACGTTAGCAAGATCGACGTTAGCAAGATAGACATTAACAAGATCAACATTAACAAGATCGACGTTAGCAAGAGCGATGTTAGCAAGATCGACATTAACAAGATCAACATTAACAAGATCAACATTAGCAAGATCGACGTTAGCAAGATAGACATTAACAAGATCGACGTTAGCAAGATCGATGTTAGCAAGATCGACATTAACAAGATCGACATTTATAAAATAGACGTTAACAAGATCGACATTAACGAGATCGACATTAACAAGATCGACGTTAGCAAGATCGACGTTAGCAAGATCAACATTAGCAATATCGACGTTAGGAAGATCGACATTAACAAGATCGACATTAACAAGATCGACGTTAGCAAGATCGACATTAACAAGATCGACATTAACAAGATCAACATTAACAAGATCGACGTTAGCAAGATCGATGTTAGCATGATTGACATTAAGAAGATCGACATTAACAAGATCGACATTAACAAGATCAACATTAACAAGATCAACGTTAACAAGATCAACATTAGCAAGATCGACGTTAGCAAGATCGACGTTAGCAAGATCGACGTTAGCAAGATAGACATTAATAAGATCGACATTAACAAGATCGACATTAACAAGATCGACATTAACAAGATCGACATTAGCAAGATCGACATTAGCAAGATCGACATTAACAAGATCCTCATTAACAAGATCAACATTAGCAAGAACGACATTAACAAGATAGACATTAACAAGATCAACGTTAGCAAGATCGACATTAGCAAGAACGACATTAATAAGATAGACATTAACAAGATCGACATTAACAAGATCGACATGAGCATGATCGACATTAACAAGATCGACATTAGCAAGATAGACATTAACAAGATCAACATTAACAAGATCGAAGTTAGCAAGATCGATGTTAATAAGATCGACATTAGCAAGATCGACATGAACAAGATAAACATTAACAAGATCGATATTAACAAGATTGATGTTAGCAAGATCGACATTATGAAGATCGACATTAGCAAGATCGACGTTAGCAAGATCGACATTAGCAAGATCGACATTAACAAGATCCTCATTAACAAGATCAACATTAGCAAGAACGACATTAACAAGATAGACATTAACAAGATCAACGTTAGCAAGATCGACGTTAGGAAGATCGACACTAACAAGATATACATTAACAAGATAGACATTAACAAGATCGACGTTAGCAAGATCGACATTAGCAAGATTGACATTAACAAGATCGACGTTAGCAAGATCGACGTTAGCAAGATCAACATTAGCAATATCGACGTTAGCAAGATCGACGTTAGCAAGATAGACATTAACAAGATCAACATTAACAAGATCGACGTTAGCAAGAGCGATGTTAGCAAGATCGACATTAACAAGATCAACATTAACAAGATCAACATTAGCAAGATCGACGTTAGCAAGATAGACATTAACAAGATCGACGTTAGCAAGATCGATGTTAGCAAGATCGACATTAACAAGATCGACATTAATAAAATAGACGTTAACAAGATCGACATTAGCAAGATCGACATTAACGAGATCGACATTAACAAGATCGACGTTAGCAAGATCGACGTTAGCAAGATCAACATTAGCAATATCGACATTAGGAAGATCGACATTAACAAGATCGACATTAACAAGATCGACGTTAGCAAGATCGACATGAACAAGATCGACATTAACAAGATAAACATTAACAAGATCGACGTTAGCAAGATTGATGTTAGCAAGATTGACATTAACAAGATCAACATTAACAAGATCGACATTAACAAGATCGACATTAGCAAGATAGACATTAACAAGATCAACATTAACAAGATCGATGTTAGCAAGGTCGATGTTAGAAAGATCGACATTAGCAAGATCGACATTAACAGGATAAACATTAACAAGATCGACGTTAGCAAGATTGATGTTAGCAAGATTGACATTAACAAGATCAACATTAACAAGATCGACATTAACAAGATCGACATTAGCAAGATAGACATTAACAAGATCAACATTAACAAGATCGACGTTAGCAAGAGCGATGTTAGCAAGATCGACAGTAACAAGATCAACATTAACAAGATCAACATTAGCAAGATCGACGTTAGCAAGATAGACATTAACAAGATCGACGTTAGCAAGATCGATGTTAGCAAGATCGACATTAACAAGATCGACATTAATAAAATAGACGTTAACAAGATCGACATTAGCAAGATCGACATTAACGAGATCGACATTAACAAGATCGACGTTAGCAAGATCGACGTTAGCAAGATCAACATTAGCAATATCGACGTTAGGAAGATCGACATTAACAAGATCGACATTAACAAGATCGACGTTAGCAAGATCGACATTAACAAGATCGACATTAACAAGATAAACATTAACAAGATCGACGTTTGCAAGATTGATGTTAGCAAGATTGACATTAACAAGATCAACATTAACAAGATCGACATTAACAAGATCGACATTAGCAAGATAGACATTAACAAGATCAACATTAACAAGATCGACGTTAGCAAGAGCGATGTTAGCAAGATCGACATTAACAAGATCAACATTAACAAGATCAACATTAGCAAGATCGACGTTAGCAAGATAGACATTAACAAGATCGACGTTAGCAAGATCGATGTTAGCAAGATCGACATTAACAAGATCGACATTAATAAAATAGACGTTAACAAGATCGACATTAGCAAGATCGACATTAACGAGATCGACATTAACAAGATCGACGTTAGCAAGATCGACGTTAGCAAGATCAACATTAGCAATATCGACGTTAGGAAGATCGACATTAACAAGATCGACATTAACAAGATCGACGTTAGCAAGATCGACATTAACAAGATCGACATTAACAAGATAAACATTAACAAGATCGACGTTAGCAAGATTGATGTTAGCAAGATTGACATTAACAAGATCAACATTAACAAGATCGACATTAACAAGATCGACATTAGCAAGATAGACATTAACAAGATCAACATTAACAAGATCGATGTTAGCAAGGTCGATGTTAGAAATATCGACATTAGCAAGATCGACATTAACAGGATAAACATTAACAATATCGATATTAATAAGATTGACGTTAGCAAGATCGACATTATCAAGATCGACATTAGCAAGATCGACGTTAGCAAGATCGACATTAGCAAGATCGACATTAACAAGATCGACATTAACAAGATCGTCATTAACAAGATCAACATTAGCAAGAACGACATTAACAAGATCGACATTAACAAGATCGACGTTAGCAAGATCGACATTAGCAAGAACGACATTAATACGATAGACATTAACAAGATCGACATTAGCAAGATCGACATTAACGAGATCGGCATTAACAAGATCGACGTTAGCAAGATCGACGTTAGCAAGATCAACATTAGCAATATCGACGTTAGCAAGATAGACATTAACAAGATCGACATTAACAAGATCGACGTTAACAAGATCGACGTTAGGAAGATCGACACTAACAAGATATACATTAACAAGATAGACATTAACAAGATCGACGTTAGCAAGATCGACATTAGCAAGATTGACATTAACAAGATCGACGTTAGCAAGATCGACGTTAGCAAGATCAACATTAGCAATATCGACATTAGCAAGATCGACGTTAGCAAGATAGACATTAACAAGATCGACATTAACAAGATCGACGTTAGCACGATCGACATTAACAAGATCGACATTAACAAGATCGACGTTAGCAAGATCGATGTTAGCAAGATTGACATTAACAAGATCAACATTAACAAGATTAACATTAGCAAGATCGACGTCAGCAAGATCGACATTAACAAGATCGACATTAACAAGAACGACATTAACAAGATCGACATTAGCAAGATAGCCATTAACAAGATCAACATTAACAAGATCGATGTTAGCAAGATCGATGTTAGTAAGATCGACATTAGCAAGGTCGACATTAACAAGATAAACATTAACAAGATCGATATTAACAAGTTGACGTTAGCAAGATCGACATTATCAAGATCGACATTAGCAAGATCGACGTTAGCAAGATCGACGTTAGCAAGATCGACATTAACAAGATCGACATTTACAAGATCGACATTAGCAAGATCGACATTCGCAAGATCGACGTTAGCAAGATCAACATTAACAAGATCGGCGTTAGCAAGATCGACATTAACAAGATCGACGTAAGCAAGATCGACATTAACAAGATCGACATTAGCAAGATCGACATTAACGAGATCGGCATTAACAAGATCGACGTTAGCAAGATCGACGTTAGCAAGATCAACCTTAGCAATATCGACGTTAGCAAGGTAGACATTAACAAGATCGACATTAACAAGATCGACGTTAACAAGATCGACGTTAGGAAGATCGACACTAACAAGATATACATTAACAAGATAGACATTAACAAGATCGACGTTAGCAAGATCGACATTAGCAAGATTGACATTAACAAGATCGACGTTAGCAAGATCGACGTTAGCAAGATCAACATTAGCAATATCGACATTAGCAAGATCGACGTTAGCAAGATAGACATTAACAAGATCGACATTAACAAGATCGACGTTAGCACGATCGACATTAACAAGATCGACATTAACAAGATCAACATTAACAAGATCGACGTTAGCAAGATCGATGTTAGCAAGATTGACATTAACAAGATCAACATTAACAAGATTAACATTAGCAAGATCGACGTCAGCAAGATCGACATTAACAAGAACGACATTAACAAGATCGACATTAGCAAGATAGCCATTAACAAGATCAACATTAACAAGATCGATGTTAGCAAGATCGATGTTAGTAAGATCGACATTAGCAAGGTCGACATTAACAAGATAAACATTAACAAGATCGATATTAACAAGTTGACGTTAGCAAGATCGACATTATCAAGATCGACATTAGCAAGATCGACGTTAGCAAGATCGACGTTAGCAAGATCGACATTAACAAGATCGACATTTACAAGATCGACATTAGCAAGATCGACATTCGCAAGATCGACGTTAGCAAGATCAACATTAACAAGATCGGCGTTAGCAAGATCGACATTAACAAGATCGACGTAAGCAAGATCGACATTAACAAGATCGACATTAACAAGATCGACATTAACAAGATCAACATTTGCAAGATCGACGTTAGCAAGATCGACATTAGCAAGATCGGCGTTAGCAAGATCGATGTTAGCAAGATCAACTTTAGCAAGATCGACATTAACAAGATCAACATTAATAAGATCGACGTTAACAAGATCGACGTTAGGAAGATCGACATTATCAAGATCGACATTAACAAGATCGACGTTAACAAGATCGACGTTAGGAAGATCGACACTAACAAGATAAACATTAACAAGATAGACATTAACAAGATCGACGTTAGCAAGATCGACATTAGCAAGATTGACATTAACAAGATCGACGTTAGCAAGATCGACGTTAGCAAGATCAACATTAGCAATATCGACGTTAGCAAGATCGACGTTAGCAAGATAGACATTAACAAGATCGACATTAACAACATCAACATTAACAAGAGCGACATTAACAAGGTCGACGTTAGCAAGATCGACATTAACAAGATCGACATTAACAAGATCAACATTAACAAGATCGACATTAGCAAGATAGACATTAACAAGATCAACATTAACAAGATCGATGTTAGCAAGATCGATGTTAGTAAGATCGACGTTAGGAAGATCGACATTAACAAGATCCACGTTAGCAAGATCGACATTAGCAAGATCGATGTTAGCAAGATCAACATTAGCAAGATCGACGTTAACAAGATCGAAGTTAGCAAGATTGACATTAACAAGATAAACATTAACAAGATCGACATTAACAAGATCAACATTAACAAGAACGATGTTAGCAAGATCGACATTAACAAGATCAACATTAACAAGATCAACGTTAACAAGATCAACATTAGCAAGATCGACGTTAGCAAGATAGACATTAACAAGATCGACATTAACAAGAGAGACATTAACAAGATTGACATTAACAAGATCGACGTTAGCAACATCGACGTTAGCAAGATCGACATTAACAAGATCAACATTAACAAGATCGACATTAACAAGACCGACATTAGCAAGATAGACATTAACAAGATCAACATTAACAAGATCAACGTTAACAAGATCAACATTAGCAAGATCGACGTTAGCAAGATAGACATTAACAAGATCGACATTAACAAGAGAGACATTAACAAGACTGACATTAACAAGATCGACGTTAGCAACATCAACTTTAGCAAGATCGACATTAACAAGATCAACATTAACAAGATAAACATTAACAAGATTGACGTTAGCAAGATCGACATTATCAAGATCGACATTAGCAAGATCGACGTTAACAAGATCGACATTAGCAAGATCAACATTAGCAAGAACGACATTAACAAGATCGACATGAACAAGATCGACGTTAGCAAGAACGACATTAATAAGATAGACATTAACAAGATCGACATTAACAAGATCGACATTATCAAGATCGACATTAACGAGATCGACGTTAGCAAGATAGACATTAACAAGATCAACATTAACAAGATCGACGTTAGGAAGATCGACATTAGCAAGATTGACATTAACAAGATCAACATTAACAAGATCGATGTTAGCAAGAACGGTGTAAGTAAGATCGACATTAACAAGATCGACGTTAGCAAGATCGACGTTAGCAAGATCGACGTTAGCAAGATCAACATCAGCAAGATCGACGTTAACAACATCGACGTAAGCAAGATCGACATTAACAAGATCGACATTAACAAGATCGACGTTAGAAGATCGACATTAGCAAGATCGACGTTAACAAGATCAACATTAACAAGATCGACATTAGCAAGATTGACATTAACAAGATCAACATTAACAAGATCGATGTTAGCAAGATCAGTGTTAGTAAGATCGACATTAACAAGATCGACGTTAGCAAGATCGACGTTAGCAAGATCGACGTTAGCAAGATCAACATCAGCAAGATCGACGTTAACAACATCGACGTAAGCAAGATCGACATTAACAAGATCGACATTAACAAGATCGACGTTAGCAAGATCGACATTAGCAAGATCGACGTTAGCAAGATCGACATTGACAAGATCGACATTAACAAGATCAACATTAACAAGATCAACATTAGCAAGATCGACGTTAGCAAGATAGACATTAACAAGATCGACGTTAGCAAGATCGATGTTAGAAAGATCGACATTAACAAGATCGACATTAACAAGATCAACATTAACAAGATCGACATTAGCAAGATAGACATTAACAAGATCAACATTAACAAGATCGATGTTAGCAAGATCGATGTTAGTAAGATCGACGTTAGGAAGATCGACATTAACAAGATCGACGTTAGCAAGATCGACATTAGCAAGAACGACGTTAGCAAGATCAACATTAGCAAGATCGACGTTAACAAGATCGACGTTAGCAAGATCGACATTAACAAGATAAACATTAACAAGATCGACATTAACAAGATCGACAGCAAGATCGATGTTAGCAAGATCGACGTAAGCAAGATCGATGTTAGCAAGATCGACATTAACAAGATCGACATTAACAAGATAACGTTAACAAGATCAACATTAGCAAGATCGACGTTAGCAAGATCGAGGTTAGCAAGATCGACGTTAGCAAGATAGACATTAACAAGATCGACATTAACAAGATCGACGTTAGCAACATCGACGTTAGCAAGATCGACATTAACAAGATCAACATTAACAAGATCGACATTAACAAGATCGACATTAGCAAGATAGACATTAACAAGATCAACATTAACAAGATCGAAGTTAGCAAGATCGATGTTAATAAGATCGACATTAGCAAGATCGACATGAACAAGATAAACATTAACAAGATCGATATTAACAAGATTGACGTTAGCAAGATCGACATTATGAAGATAGACATTAGCAAGATCGACGTTAGCAAGATCGACATTAGCAAGATCGACATTAACAAGATCCTCATTAACAAGATCAACATTAGCAAGAACGACATTAACAAGATAGACATTAACAAGATCAACGTTAGCAAGATCGACGTTAGGAAGATCGACACTAACAAGATATACATTAACAAGATAGACATTAACAAGATCGACGTTAGCAAGATCGACATTAGCAAGATTGACATTAACAAGATCGACGTTAGCAAGATCGACGTTAGCAAGATCAACATTAGCAATATCGACGTTAGCAAGATCGACGTTAGCAAGATAGACATTAACAAGATCAACATTAACAAGATCGACGTTAGCAAGAGCGATGTTAGCAAGATCGACATTAACAAGATCAACATTAACAAGATCAACATTAACAAGATCGACATTAGCAAGATCGATGTTAGCAAGATCGACATTAACAAGATCGACATTAATAAAATAGACGTTAACAAGATCGACATTAGCAAGATCGACATTAACGAGATCGACATTAACAAGATTGACGTTAGCAAGATCGACGTTAGCAAGATCAACATTAGCAATATCGACGTTAGGAAGATCGACATTAACAAGATCGACATTAACAAGATCGACGTTAGCAAGAACGGTGTAAGTAAGATCGACATTAACAAGATCGACGTTAGCAAGATCGACGTTAGCAAGATCGACGTTAGCAAGATCAACATCAGCAAGATCGACGTTAACAACATCGACGTAAGCAAGATCGACATTAACAAGATCGACATTAACAAGATCGACGTTAGCAAGATCGACATTAGCAAGATCGACGTTAACAAGATCAACATTAACAAGATCGACATTAGCAAGATTGACATTAACAAGATCAACATTAACAAGATCGATGTTAGCAAGATCAGTGTTAGTAAGATCGACATTAACAAGATCGACGTTAGCAAGATCGACATTAGCAAGATCGACGTTAGCAAGATCAACATCAGCAAGATCGACGTTAACAACATCGACGTAAGCAAGATCGACATTAACAAGATCGACATTAACAAGATCGACGTTAGCAAGATCGACATTAGCAAGATCGACGTTAGCAAGATCGACATTGACAAGATCGACATTAACAAGATCAACATTAACAAGATCAACATTAGCAAGATCGACGTTAGCAAGATAGACATTAACAAGATCGACGTTAGCAAGATCGATGTTAGAAAGATCGACATTAACAAGATCGACATTAACAAGATCAACATTAACAAGATCGACATTAGCAAGATAGACATTAACAAGATCAACATTAACAAGATCGATGTTAGCAAGATCGATGTCAGTAAGATCGACGTTAGGAAGATCGACATTAACAAGATCGACGTTAGCAAGATCGACATTAGCAAGAACGACGTTAGCAAGATCAACATTCGCAAGATCGACGTTAACAAGATCGACGTTAGCAAGATCGACATTGACAAGATAAACATTAACAAGATCGACATTAACAAGATCGACGTTAGCAAGATCGATGTTAGCAAGATCGACGTAAGCAAGATCGATGTTAGCAAGATCGACATTAACAAGATCGACATTAACAAGATAACGTTAACAAGATCAACATTAGCAAGATCGACGTTAGCAAGATCGAGGTTAGCAAGATCGACGTTAGCAAGATAGACATTAACAAGATCGACATTAACAAGATCGACGTTAGCAACATCGACGTTAGCAAGATCGACATTAACAAGATCAACATTAACAAGATCGACATTAACAAGATCGACATTAGCAAGATAGACATTAACAAGATCAACATTAACAAGATCGAAGTTAGCAAGATCGATGTTAATAAGATCGACATTAGCAAGATCGACATGAACAAGATAAACATTAACAAGATCGATATTAACAAGATTGACGTTAGCAAGATCGACATTATGAAGATAGACATTAGCAAGATCGACGTTAGCAAGATCGACATTAGCAAGATCGACATTAACAAGATCCTCATTAACAAGATCAACATTAGCAAGAACGACATTAACAAGATAGACATTAACAAGATCAACGTTAGCAAGATCGACATTAGCAAGAACGACATTAATAAGATAGACATTAACAAGATCGACATTAACAAGATCGACATGAGCAAGATCGACATTAACAAGATCGACATTAGCAAGATAGACATTAACAAGATCAACATTAACAAGATCGAAGTTAGCAAGATCGATGTTAATAAGATCGACATTAGCAAGATCGACATGAACAAGATAAACATTAACAAGATCGATATTAACAAGATTGACGTTAGCAAGATCGACATTATGAAGATCGACATTAGCAAGATCGACGTTAGCAAGATCGACATTAGCAAGATCGACATTAACAAGATCCTCATTAACAAGATCAACATTAGCAAGAACGACATTAACAAGATAGACATTAACAAGATCAACGTTAGCAAGATCGACGTTAGGAAGATCGACACTAACAAGATATACATTAACAAGATAGACATTAACAAGATCGACGTTAGCAAGATCGACATTAGCAAGATTGACATTAACAAGATCGACGTTAGCAAGATCGACGTTAGCAAGATCAACATTAGCAATATCGACGTTAGCAAGATCGACGTTAGCAAGATAGACATTAACAAGATCAACATTAACAAGATCGACGTTAGCAAGAGCGATGTTAGCAAGATCGACATTAACAAGATCAACATTAACAAGATCAACATTAGCAAGATCGACGTTAGCAAGATAGACATTAACAAGATCGACGTTAGCAAGATCGATGTTAGCAAGATCGACATTAACAAGATCGACATTAATAAAATAGACGTTAACAAGATCGACATTGACGAGATCGACATTAACAAGATCGACGTTAGCAAGATCGACGTTAGCAAGATCAACATTAGCAATATCGACGTTAGGAAGATCGACATTAACAAGATCGACATTAACAAGATCGACGTTAGCAAGATCGACATTAACAAGATCGACATTAACAAGATCAACATTAACAAGATCGACGTTAGCAAGATCGATGTTAGCAAGATTGACATTAAGAAGATCGACATTAACAAGATCGACATTAACAAGATCGACATTAACAAGATCGACGTTAGCAACATCGACGTGAGCAAGATCGACATTAACAAGATCAACATTAACAAGATCGACATTAACAAGATCGACATTAGCAAGATAGACATTAACAAGATCAACATTAACAAGATCGAAGTTAGCAAGATTGACGTTAGCAAGATCGACATTATCAAGATCGACATTAACAAGATCGTCATTAACAAGATCAACATTAGCAAGAACGACATTAACAAGATAGACATTAACAAGATCAATGTTAGCAAGATCGACATTAGCAAGAACGACATTAATAAGATAGACATTAACAAGATCGACATTAACAAGATCGACATTAGCAAGATCGTCATTAATGAGATCGACATTAACAAGATCGACGTTAGCAAGATCGACGTTAGCAAGATCAACATTAGCAATATCGACGTTAGGAAGATCGACATTAGCAAGAACGACATTAACAAGATAGACATTAACAAGATCAATGTTAGCAAGATCGACATTAGCAAGAACGACATTAATAAGATAGACATTAACAAGATCGACATTAACAAGATCGACATTAGCAAGATCGTCATTAATGAGATCGACATTAACAAGATCGACGTTAGCAAGATCGACGTTAGCAAGATCAACATTAGCAATATCGACGTTAGGAAGATCGACATTAACAAGATCGACATTAACAAGATCGACGTTAGCAAGATCGACATTAACAAGATCGACATTAACAAGATCAACATTAACAAGATCGACGTTAGCAAGATCGATGTTAGCAAGATCGACATTAGCAAGAACGACATTAATAAGATAGACATTAACAAGATCGACATTAACAAGATCGACATTAGCAAGATCGTCATTAATGAGATCGACATTAACAAGATCGACGTTAGCAAGATCGACGTTAGCAAGATCAACATTAGCAATATCGACGTTAGGAAGATCGACATTAGCAAGAACGACATTAACAAGATCGACGTTAGCAAGATCGACGTTAGCAAGATCAACATTAACAATATCGACGTTAGGAAGATCGACATTAACAAGATCGACATTAACAAGATCGACGTTAGCAAGATCGACATTAACAAGATCGACATTAACAAGATCAACATTAACAAGATCGACGTTAGCAAGATCGATGTTAGCAAGATTGACATTAACAAGATCGACATTAACAAGATAGACATTAACAAGATCAACATTAGCAAGATCGACGTTAGCAAGATCGACGTTAGCAAGATAGACATTAACAAGATCGACATGAACAAGATCGACGTTAGCAAGATCGACGTTAGCAAGATCGACATTAACAAGATCGACATTAACAAGATCGACATTAACAAGATCGACATTAGCAAGATAGACATTAACAAGATCAACATTAACAAGATCGATGTTAGCAAGGTCGATGTTAGAAAGATCGACATTAGCAAGATCGACATTAACAGGATAAACATTAACAATATCGATATTAATAAGATTGACGTTAGCAAGATCGACATTATCAAGATCGACATTAGCAAGATCGACGTTAGCAAGATCGACATTAGCAAGATCGACATTAACAAGATCGTCATTAACAAGATCGTCATTAACAAGATCAACATTAGCAAGAACGACATTAACAAGATCGACATTAACAAGATCGACGTTAGCAAGATCGACATTAGCAAGAACGACATTAATAAGATAGACATTAACAAGATCGACATTAACAAGATCGACATTAGCAAGATCGACATTAACGAGATCGGCATTAACAAGATCGACGTTAGCAAGATCGACGTTAGCAAGATCGACATTAACAAGATCGACGTTAACAAGATCGACGTTAGGAAGATCGACACTAACAAGATATACATTAACAAGATAGACATTAACAAGATCGACGTTAGCAAGATCGACATTAGCAAGATTGACATTAACAAGATCGACGTTAGCAAGATCGACGTTAGCAAGATCAACATTAGCAATATCGACGTTAGCAAGATCGACGTTAGCAAGATAGACATTAACAAGATCAACATTAACAAGATCGACGTTAGCAAGATCGATGTTAATAAGATCGACATTAGCAAGATCGACATGAACAAGATAAACATTAACAAGATCGATATTAACAAGATTGATGTTAGCAAGATCGACATTAACAAGATCGACGTTAGCAAGATCGACGTTAGCAAGTTTGACGTTAGCAAGATCGACGTTAGCAAGATCGACATTAAAAAGATCGACATTAACAAGATCGACATTAACAAGATCGATGTTAGCAAGATCGACATTAACAAGATCGACGTTAGCAAGATCGACATTTACAAGATTGACGAAAGCAATGTCAAAACTCCCATGGATTATGCCATTCACTGTATAATTTCCAGCTGTACTTGACCTTCCAAAATGCATCATCTCACATTTGTCAAGATTTAACTGTATCTTCCATTTTTCTGCCAATGCCTCCAACTGATCTATATCCTGCTGTATCCTCTGACAACCCTCCTCACTGGCTGAAACTCTACCAATCTTTGTATCGACCACACTTACTATTGAGAGCAGCGACGTTTTCCTCCAAATCATTTCTGTTGACACACAAATAGCCGAGTTTCCAGCACTTATCCCTGTGGAACATTACTAGTCACAGCCCTCCATTCTGTCTCCTATGATGAAGCCAGCTCTGTATCCATCTCACCAGCTCACCCCAGTTACCAGGGCACTTCACCTTTTGTACCAGTCTGTCATAAGGCACCTTGCCAAAGGGTCGACTGAAGTTCATCTCGACAACGTCAACCACTTTTCCCTCATCAATCATCTTCGTCACCTCCTCAAAAACTCAATCAAGTTAGTGAGGTACGAACAGCCAACACACAACCACTCTGCCTATCACTAATAAGTCCATTTGCTTCGAAGTGTGTATCGATCTTGTAATTGAGAATCTTTTCCAATATTTTGCCTACCACTGACGTGAGACTCGGAGATCTGTAATTTCCAGAATTATCCCTGCTACCCTTCTTAAACAATAGGACAACATTGGTTCCTCTCCAGTGCTGAGGGAACGCAACTGTGGCTGAAGAGGATACAAAGATGCTTTTGTAAGTTATTCCCTTGCCTCCCTCAACATTCTGGAAATGATCCCATCAGGACTGGGGGACTTAGCTACATTCATACTTGTTAAAACGCACACCTTTTCCTTTTTAATAGCAACTTGGCTTAGAAACTCAACATTGCCTTCACTGAGATCATCCTCCACCAATTCACTAACAAAAAGCATTTGCTGAGCACCTCACCTCCCTCATCTGGTTCCACATATAGATTCCCTCGATTGTCACAGAGTAGGTGAACCCTTCCCCTGGCTCCCCTCTTGCTTTTTACAGATGTATAAAAAGCCTTGGGCTTTTCTTTCAAGAACTCAAAAACGTCCCAGAAATCTGAGGGCACCAAGGGGCTTGTGTGAAGGGAGGAATTGAAAAAGTCAATGTTAGTTAAAAACAAATTCCAGAGAAATGAATGGGATTAAGGGGTGGCAAATCCCCAGGACCTGATCATCTATATCACTGAATACCAAAAGACCTTGGACATTGTGAATGTAATTCCATTTTCCAAGATTCGATCGACTCTGGAACGGTTCCTATCAATTGGAGGGTGGCAAGTCTCACCCCACTATTTAAAAAGGGAAACAGAAATCAAACAGAGAATGACAGACCATTGACCCGATCATCAGCTGGAAGGAAAATGCTGGGGCCCATTATAAAACATCACAACAGATCATTTGGAAACGATGAACAGGATGGGGTTCGAGCCAGCATGGGGTTATAAAAGGCAAACCAGGTTTATTCAATCTACGGGAGTTTTTTCAGGATAATGTACTGACATGTGTTGGGAATGGGTTGACAGGTGGGAAACAGAGAGTTGGAATAATTGGGTCTTTGTCGGAGTGGCAGCCAGTGACTGGTGGGGTACCACCTGGATCTCTGCTTGGCACCAGGTATTCACAATATATGCACATGACCTGGATGGGGGAACCAATTTCCAATTACACTCTTGGGGGTGCGGAAGAGGGGGAGGGCTAGTGGGAGGTGAGAGGTGAATTGTGAGGAAGAGACAAGGAGGCTTCGAGGTGATTTCAACAAGTGAGTGAGTAAAGGTAATTATTGGAACAAGTTCAGCCTGGTAGACATCACAGATTAAACATTCCCTGACAGAGATTGTTAATCTGGTTCATATACATTCCCTGATTGGGATTGTTAATCTGGTTCATACACATTCCCTGATTGGGATTGTTAATCTGGTTCATACACATTCCCTGATTGGGATTGTTAATCTGTTTCATATACATTCACTGACAGAGATTGTTAATCTGGTTCATATACATTCCCTGACAGAGATTGTTAATTTGGTTCATATACATTCTCTGATTGGGATTGTTAATCTGGTTCATATACATTCCCTGATTGGGATTGTTAATCTGTTTCATATACATTCACTGACAGAGATTGTTAATCTGGTTCATATGCATTCCCTGACAGAGATTGTTAATTTGGTTCATATACATTCTCTGATTGGGATTGTTAATCTGGTTCATATACATTCCCCGACAGAGATTGTTAATCTGATTCATATACATTCCCTGATTGGGATTGTTAATCTGGTTCATATACATTCCCTGATTGGGATCATTAATCTGGTTCATATACATTCCCTGATTGGGATTGTTAATCTGGTTCATATACATTCCCTGATTGGGATTGTTAATCTGGTTCATATACATTCCCTGACAGAGATTGTTAATCTGATTCATATACATTCCCTGATTGGGATTGTTAATCTGGTTCATATACATTCCCTGATTGGGATTGTTCATCTGGTTCATATACATTCCCTGATTGGGACTGTTAATCTGGTTCATATACATTCCCTGATTGGGATTGTTAATCTGTTTCATATACATTCACTGATTGGGATTGTTAATCTGGTTCATATACATTCTCTGATGGGGTTAGTTAATCTGGTTCATATACATTCCCTGATTGGGATCATTAATCTGGTTCATATACATTCCCTGATTGGGATTGTTAATCTGGTTCATATACATTCCCTAACTGGGATTGTTAATCTTGTTCATATACATTCCCCGATTGGGATTGTTAATCTGGTTCATATACATTCCCTGATTGGGATTGTTAATCTGGTTCATATACATTCTCTGATGGGGTTAGTTAATCTGGTTCATATACATTCCCTGATTGGGATTGTTAATCTGATTCATATACATTCACTGACAGAGATTGTTTATCTGGTTCATATACATTCCCTGACTGGGATTGTTAATCTTGTTCATATACATTCCCCGATTGGGATTGTTAATCTGGTTCATATACATTCTCTGATGGGGTTAGTTAATCTGGTTCATATACATTCCCTGATGGGGATTGTTAATCTGGTTCATATACATTCTCTGATTGGGATTGTTAATCTGTTTCATATACATTCCCTGATGGGGATTGTTAATCTGGTTCATATACATTCCCGACTGGGATTGTTAATCTGTTTCATATACATTCCCTGATGGGGATTGGTAATCTGGTTCATATACATTCTCTGATTGGGATTGTTAATCTGTTTCATATACATTCCCTGATGGGGATTGTTAATCTGGTTCATATACATTCACTGATTGGGATTGTTAATCTGGTTCATATACATTCCCCGATTGGGATTGTTAATCCGGTTCATATACATTCTCTGATTGGGATCATGAATCTGTTTCATATACATTCTCTGATTGGGATTGTTAATCTGGTTCATATACATTCACTGATTGGGATCATTAATCTGGTTCATATACATTCCCCGATTGGGATTGTTAATCTGTTTCATATACATTCCTTGATGGGGATTGTTAATCTGTTTCATATACATTCCCTGATAGAGATTGTTAATCTGGTTCATATACATTCCCTGATTGGGACTGTTAATCTGTTTCATATACATTCCTTGATGGGGATTGTTAATCTGTTTCATATACATTCCCTGATTGGGACTGTTAATCTGTTTCATATACATTCCCTGATTGGGACTGTTAATCTGGTTCATATACATTCACTGAGTGGGATTGTTAATCTGGTTCATATACATTCTCTGATTGGGATTATTAATCTGTTTCATATAGATTCACTGATTGGGATTATTAATCTGTTTCATATAGATTCACTGATTGGGATTATTAATCTGTTTCATATAGATTCACTGATTGGGATTATTAATCTGTTTCATATACATTCCCTGATTGGGATTGTTAATCTTGTTCACGTACATTCCCTGATTGGGATTAATAATCTGTTTCATATAGATTCACTGATTGGGATTATTAATCTGTTTCATATAGATTCACTGATTGGGATTATTAATCTGGTTCATATACATTCCCTGATTGGGATTGTTAATCTTGTTCACGTACATTCCCTGATTGGGATTATTAAACTCTCTCTCTGTCCACTACACCCCCTGCAAACTCTCTCTCTCTCTCTCTCTCTCTCTGTCCACTACACCCCCTGTGAACTCTCTCTCTCTCTCTCTCTCTGTCCACTACACCCCCTGTGAACTCTCTCTCTCTCTCTCTCTGTCCACTACACCCCCTGTGAACTCTCTCTCTCTCTCTCTCTCTCTGTCCACTACACCCCCTGTGAACTCTCTCTCTCTCTCTCTCTGTCCACTACACCCCCTGTGAACTCTCTCTCTCTCTCTCTCTGTCCACTACACCCCCTGTGAACTCTCTCTCTCTCTCTCTCTGTCCACTACACCCCCTGTGAACTCTCTCTCTCTCTCTCTCTGTCCACTACACCCCCTGTGAACTCTCTCTCTCTCTCTCTCTCTCTGTCCACTACACCCCCTGTGAACTCTCTCTCTCTCTCTCTCTGTCCACTACACCCCCTGTGAACTCTCTCTCTCTCTCTCTCTCTCTCTGTCCACTACACCCCCTGTGAACTCTCTCTCTCTCTCTCTCTCTCTGTCCACTACACCCCCTGTGAACTCTCTCTCTCTCTCTCTCTCTCTGTCCACTACACCCCCTGTGAACTCTCTCTCTCTCTCTCTCTCTCTGTCCACTACACCCCCTGTGAACTCTCTCTCTCTCTCTCTCTGTCCACTACACCCCCTGTGAACTCTCTCTCTCTCTCTCTCTCTCTCTCTCTCTGTCCACTACACCCCCTGTGAACTCTCTCTCTCTCTCTCTCTCTCTGTCCACTACACCCCCTGTGAACTCTCTCTCTCTCTCTCTCTCTCTGTCCACTACACCGCCTGCCACCACTTTTTCTCTTTCTCTCTCTTTCTCTGACCACTGCAAACCCCCCTGCCGCTTCTCTCTGTCTGTCTCTCTGTCCACTACACCCCCCTGCCACCTCTCTCTCTCTCTGTCCACTACACCCCCCTGCCACCTCTCTGCCACCTCTCTCTCTCTCTGTCCACAACACCCCCCTGCCACCTCTCTCTCTCTCTGTCCACTACACCCCCCTGCCACCTCTCTCTCTCTCTGTCCACTACACCCCCCTGCCACCTCTCTGCCACCTCTCTCTCTCTCTGTCCACAACACCCCCCTGCCACCTCTCTCTCTCTCTGTCCACTACACCCACCTGCCACCTCTCTCTCTCTCTGTCCACTACACCCCCCGCCACCTCTCCCTCTCTCTGTCCACTACACCCCCCTGCCACCTCTCCCTCTCTCTCTGTCCACTACACCCCCCTGCCACCTCTCTCTCTCTGCCCATTACACCCCCCTGCCACCTCTCTCTCTCTCTCTGTCCACTACACCCCCCTGCCACCTCTCTCTCTCTGCCCATTACACCCCCCTGCCACCTCTCTCTCTCTCTCTGTCCACTACACCCCCCTGCCACCTCTCTCTCTCTCTCTGTCCACTACACCCCCCTGCCACCTCTCTCTTTCACTGTTCACTACACCCCCCTGCCATCTCCCTCACTCTCTCTATCCACTACACCCCCCTGCCACCTCTCTCTCTCTGTCTCTCTCTCTCTCTCTCTCCCTCTCTCTCTCTCTGTCCACTACACCCACCTGCGCCCTCTCTCTCTCTCTGTCCACTACACCCCCCTGCCACCTCTCTCTCTCTCTGTCCACTACACCCCCCTGCTGTCTCTCTCTCTCTCTCTGTCTCTCTGGATGGCTGTTTTCTGTTACAGACTAAAGCCCCTGAAATTCTCACTTTCAGATCCTCTGCTCTGACTGGAGGTGCGGCAATCCTCAGGTTCAACCACCTGGTGGCAATTTTAACAAATGCCTGGAGCTTCATTCATAACTGGGGAAAATTCTTACCAAACTGGGGAAATGTCTGACCTAACCGGTGAAATTTCTGACCAAACCGGTAAAATTTCTGACCTAACCGGTGAAATTTCTGACCTAACTGGTGAAATTTCTGTCATAACTGGTGAAATTACTGACCTAACCGGTGAAATTTCTGTCGTAACCGGTGAAATGTCTGTCATAACCGGTGAAATTTCTGACATAACTTGTGAAATTTCTGACCTAACCGGTGAAATTTCTGACCTAACCGGTGAAATTTCTGACCTAACTGGTGAAATTTCTGACCAAACCGGTAAAATTTCTGACCCAACCGGTGAAATTACTGACATAACCGGTAAAATTTCTGACCGAACCGGTGAAATTTCTGACCAAACCGGTGAAATGTCTGACCAAACCGTTAAATGTCTGACCTAACCGGTGAAATTTCTGTCATAACCGGTGAAATTTCTGACCTAACCGGTGAAATTTCTGTCATAACCGGTGAAATGTCTGACCTAACCGGTGAAATTTATGACATAACCAGTGAAATTTCTGTCGTAACCAGTGAAATTTCTGTCAAAACCGGTGAAATTTCTGACCTAACTGGTGAAATTTATGACATAACCAGTGAAATTTCTGTCGTAACCAGTGAAATTTCTGTCAAAACCGGTGAAATTTCTGACCTAACCGGTGAAATGTGTGTCATAACCGGTGAAATTTCTGACCTAACCGGTGAAATTTCTGTCATAACCGGTGAAATGTCTGACATAACCGGTGAAATTTCTGACATAACCGGTGAAATTTCTGTCATAACCGGTGAAATGTCTGACATAACCGGTGAAATTTCTGTCATAACCGGTGAAATGTCTGACATAACCGGTGAAATTTCTGACATAACCGGTGAAATTTCTGTCATAACCGGTGAAATGTCTGACATAACCGGTGAAATTTCTGACCTAACTGGTGAAAGTTCTGTCATAACCGGTGAAATTTCTGACATAACCGGTGAAATTACTGACATAACCGGTGAAATTTCTGACCTAACCGGTGAAATGTCTGACATAACCGGTGAAATTTCTGACATAACCGGTGAAATTTCTGACATAACCGGTGAAATTTCTGACCTAACCGGTGAAATTTCTGTCATAACCGGTGAAATTTCTGACATAACCGGTGAAATTTCTGACCTAACCGGTGAAATTTCTGACCGAACCGGTGAAATTTCTGACATAACCGGTGAAATTTCTGACCGAACCGGTGAAATGTCTGACCGAACCGGTGAAATTTCTGACCGAACCGGTGAAATGTCTGTCATAACCGGTGAAATTACTGACATAACCGGTGAAATTTCTGTCATAACCGGTGAAATTTCTGACCTAACCGGTGAAATTTCTGACCGAACCGGTGAAATTTCTGACCGAACCGGTGAAATGTCTGACCTAACCGGTGAAATTTCTGACCGAACCGGTGAAATTTCTGACCTAACCGGTGAAATGTCTGACCTAACCGGTGAAATTTCTGACCTAACCGGTGAAATTTCTGACCGAACCGGTGAAATTTCTGACCGAACCGGTGAAATGTCTGACCTAACCGGTGAAATTTCTGACCGAACCGGTGAAATTTCTGACCGAACCGGTGAAATGTCTGACCTAACCGGTGAAATTTCTGACCTAACCGGTGAAATTTCTGACCGAACCGGTGAAATTTCTGACCTAACCGGTGAAATGTCTGACCTAACCGGTGAAATGTCTGTCATAACCGGTGAAATGTCTGACCGAACCGGTGAAATTTCTGACCTAACCGGTGAAATGTCTGACCTAACCGGTGAAATGTCTGACCTAACTTGTGAAATTACTGACATAACCGGTGAAATGTCTGACCTAACCGGTGAAATTTCTGACCTAACCGGTGAAATTACTGACATAACCGGTGAAATTTCTGACCTAACCGGTGAAATTTCTGACCTAACCGGTGAAATTTCTGTCATAACCGGTGAAATTTCTGACCGAACCGGTGAAATTTCTGGCATAACCGGTGAAATTTCTGACCGAACCGGTGAAATGTCTGACCGAACCGGTGAAATGTCTGTCATAACCGGTGAAATTACTGACATAACCGGTGAAATTTCTGTCATAACCGGTGAAATTACTGACATAACCGGTGAAATTTCTGCATAACCGGTGAAATTTCTGACCTAACCGGTGAAATTTCTGACCGAACCGGTGAAATTTCTGACCGAACCGGTGAAATGTCTGACCTAACCGGTGAAATTTCTGACCGAACCGGTGAAATTTCTGACCTAACCGGTGAAATGTCTGACCTAACCGGTGAAATTTCTGACCTAACCGGTGAAATTTCTGACCGAACCGGTGAAATTTCTGACCGAACCGGTGAAATGTCTGACCTAACCGGTGAAATTTCTGACCGAACCGGTGAAATTTCTGACCTAACCGGTGAAATTTCTGACCGAACCGGTGAAATTTCTGACCTAACCGGTGAAATTTCTGACCGAACCGGTGAAATTTCTGACCTAACCGGTGAAATGTCTGACCTAACCGGTGAAATGTCTGTCATAACCGGTGAAATGTCTGACCGAACCGGTGAAATTTCTGACCTAACCGGTGAAATGTCTGACCTAACCGGTGAAATGTCTGACCTAACCGGTGAAATGTCTGACCTAACTTGTGAAATTACTGACATAACCGGTGAAATGTCTGACCTAACCGGTGAAATTTCTGACCTAACCGGTGAAATTACTGACATAATCGGTGAAATTTCTGACCGAACCGGTGAAATTTCTGACCGAACCGGTGAAATGTCTGTCATAACCGGTGAAATTACTGACATAACCGGTGAAATTTCTGTCATAACCAGTGAAATTTCTGACCTAACCGGTGAAATTTCTGACCGAACCGGTGAAATTTCTGACCGAACCGGTGAAATGTCTGACCTAACCGGTGAAATTTCTGACCGAACCAGTGAAATTTCTGACCGAACCGGTGAAATTTCTGACCGAACCGGTGAAATTTCTGACCTAACCGGTGAAATGTCTGACCTAACCGGTGAAATTTCTGACCTAACCGGTGAAATTTCTGACCGAACCGGTGAAATTTCTGACCGAACCGGTGAAATTTCTGACCGAACCGGTGAAATGTCTGACCTAACCGGTGAAATTTCTGACCGAACCGGTGAAATTTCTGACCTAACCGGTGAAATTTCTGACCGAACCGGTGAAATTTCTGACCTAACCGGTGAAATTTCTGACTGAACCGGTGAAATTTCTGACCTAACCGGTGAAATGTCTGACCTAACCGGTGAAATGTCTGTCATAACCGGTGAAATGTCTGACCGAACCGGTGAAATTTCTGACCTAACTGGTGAAATTTCTGACCTAACCGGTGAAATGTCTGACCTAACCGGTGAAATTTCTGACCTAACCGGTGAAATTACTGACATAACCGGTGAAATTTCTGACCTAACCGGTGAAATTTCTGACCTAACCGGTGAAATTTCTGTCATAACCGGTGAAATTTCTGACATAGCCGGTGAAATTTCTGTCATAACCGGTGAAATTACTGACATAACCGGTGAAATTACTGACATAACCGGTGAAATTTCTGACCTAACCGGTGAAATGTCTGACCTAACTTGTGAAATGCCTGACCTAACCGGTGAAATTTCTGTCATAACCGGTGAAATTTCTGACATAACCGGTGAAATGTCTGACCTAACCGGTGAAATTTCTGACCTAACCGGTGAAATTTCTGACCTAACAGGTGAAATTTCTGTCATAACCGGTGAAATTACTGACATAACCGGTGAAATTTCTGACATAACCGGTGAAATTTCTGACCTAACCGGTGAAATTTCTGACCTAACCGGTGAAATTTCTGTCATAACCGGTGAAATTACTGACATAACAGGTGAAATTTCTGACCGAACCGGTGAAATGTCTGACCGAACCGGTGAAATTTCTGACCGAACCGGTGAAATGTCTGTCATAACCGGTGAAATTACTGACATAACCGGTGAAATTTCTGTCATAACCGGTGAAATTTCTGACCTAACCGGTGAATTTTCTGACCGAACCGGTGAAATTTCTGACCGAACCGGTGAAATGTCTGACCGAACCGGTGAAATTTCTGACCGAACCGGTGAAATTTCTGACCTAACCGGTGAAATTTCTGACCGAACCGGTGAAATTTCTGACCTAACCGGTGAATTTTCTGACCTAACCGGTGAAATTTCTGACCGAACCGGTGAAATTTCTGACCGAACCGGTGAAATGTCTGACCTAACCGGTGAAATTTCTGACCGAACCGGTGAAATTTCTGACCTAACCGGTGAAATTACTGACATAACCGGTGAAATTTCTGACCTAACCGGTGAAATTTCTGACCGAACCGGTGAAATTTCTGACCTAACCGGTGAAATGTCTGACCTAACCGGTGAAATGTCTGTCATAACCGGTGAAATGTCTGACCGAACCGGTGAAATTTCTGACCGAACCGGTGAAATTTCTGACCTAACCGGTGAAATGTCTGACCTAACCGGTGAAATGTCTGACCTAACTTGTGAAATTACTGACATAACCGGTGAAATGTCTGACCTAACCGGTGAAATTTCTGACCTAACCGGTGAAATTACTGACATAACCGGTGAAATTTCTGACCTAACCGGTGAAATTTCTGACCGAACCGGTGAAATTTCTGACCTAACCGGTGAAATTTCTGTCATAACCGGTGAAATTTCTGACATAACCGGTGAAATTTCTGTCATAACCGGTGAAATTACTGACATAACCGGTGAAATTTCTGACCTAACCGGTGAAATGTCTGACCTAACTTGTGAAATGCCTGACCTAACCGGTGAAATTTCTGTCATAACCGGTGAAATTTCTGACCTAACCGGTGAAATTTATGTCATAACCGGTGAAATGTCTGACATAACCGGTGAAATTTCTGTCATAACCGGTGAAATGTCTGACATAACCGGTGAAATTTCTGACATAACCGGTGAAATTTCTGTCATAACCGGTGAAATTACTGACATAACCGGTGAAATATCTGACATAACCGGTGAAATTTCTGACCTAACCGGTGAAATTTCTGACCTAACCGGTGAAATTTCTGTCATAACCGGTGAAATTTCTGACCTAACCGGTGAAATTTCTGTCATAACCGGTGAAATTACTGACATAACCGGTGAAATTTCTCTCATAACCGGTGAAATTTCTGACATAACCGGTGAAATTTCTGACATAACCGGTGAAATGTCTGACCGAACCGGTGAAATTTCTGACCTAACTGGTGAAATGTCTAACCTAACCGGTGAAATGTCTGACCTAACCGGTGAAATGTCTGTCATAACGAGTGAAATTTCTGACCGAACCGGTGAAATTTCTGACCGAACCGGTGAAATTTCTGACCTAACCGTTGAAATTTCTGACCGAACCGGTGAAATTTCTGACATAACCGGTGAAATTTCTGACCGAACCGGTGAAATGTCTGACCGAACCGGTGAAATTTCTGACCGAACCGGTGAAATGTCTGTCATAACCGGTGAAATTACTGACATAACCGGTGAAATTTCTGTCATAACCGGTGAAATTTCTGACCTAACCGGTGAAATTTCTGACCTAACCGGTGAAATTTCTGTCATAACCGGTGAAATTTCTGACATAACCGGTGAAATTTCTGACCTAACTGGTGAAATTTCTGTCATAACCGGTGAAATGTCTGTCATAACCGGTGAAATTTCTGACCTAACCGGTGAAATTACTGACCTAACCGGTGAAATGTCTGTCATAACCGGTGAAATTTCTGTCATAACCGGTGAAATTTCTGACCTAACCGGTGAAATGTCTGTCATAACCGGTGAAATGTCTGACCTAACCGGTGATATGTCTGTCATAACCGGTGAAATTTCTGACCTAACCGGTGAAATTACTGACCTAACCGGTGAAATGTCTGACCTAACCGGTGAAATGTCTGTCATAACCGGTGAAATGTCTGACCTAAACGGTGAAATTACTGACCTAACCGGTGAAATGTCTGACCTAACCGGTGAAATTACTGACCGAACCGGTGAAATTTCTGACCTAACCGGTGAAATTTCTGTCATAACCGGTGAAATTTCTGACCTAACCGGTGAAATGTCTGACCTAACCGGTGAAATTTCTGACATAACCGGTGAAATTTCTGTCATAACCGGTGAAATGTCTGACATAACCGGTGAAATTTCTGACCTAACTGGTGAAATTTCTGTCATAACCGGTGAAATTACTGACATAACCGGTGAAATTTCTCTCATAACCGGTGAAATTTCTGACATAACCGGTGAAATTTCTGACATAACCGGTGAAATGTCTGACCGAACCGGTGAAATTTCTGACCTAACTGGTGAAATGTCTAACCTAACCGGTGAAATGTCTGACCTAACCGGTGAAATGTCTGTCATAACGAGTGAAATTTCTGACCGAACCGGTGAAATTTCTGACCGAACCGGTGAAATTTCTGACCTAACCGTTGAAATTTCTGACCGAACCGGTGAAATTTCTGACATAACCGGTGAAATTTCTGACCGAACCGGTGAAATGTCTGACCGAACCGGTGAAATTTCTGACCGAACCGGTGAAATGTCTGTCATAACCGGTGAAATTACTGACATAACCGGTGAAATTTCTGTCATAACCGGTGAAATTTCTGACCTAACCGGTGAAATTTCTGACCTAACCGGTGAAATTTCTGTCATAACCGGTGAAATTTCTGACATAACCGGTGAAATTTCTGACCTAACTGGTGAAATTTCTGTCATAACCGGTGAAATGTCTGTCATAACCGGTGAAATGTCTGTCATAACCGGTGAAATTTCTGACCTAACCGGTGAAATTACTGACCTAACCGGTGAAATGTCTGTCATAACCGGTGAAATTTCTGTCATAACCGGTGAAATTTCTGACCTAACCGGTGAAATGTCTGTCATAACCGGTGAAATGTCTGACCTAACCAGTGAAATGTCTGTCATAACCGGTGAAATGTCTGACCTAACCGGTGAAATTACTGACCTAACCGGTGAAATGTCTGACCTAAACGGTGAAATTACTGACCTAACCGGTGAAATGTCTGACCTAACCGGTGAAATTACTGACCGAACCGGTGAAATGTCTGACCTAACCGGTGAAATTTCTGACCGAAACGGTGAAATTTCTGACCTAACCGGTGAAATTTCTGACCGAACCGGTGAAATTTCTGACCGAACCGGTGAAATGTCTGACCTAACCGGTGAAATTTCTGACCGAACCGGTGAAATTTCTGACCGAACCGGTGAAATTTCTGACCGAACCGGTGTAATTTCTGACCGAACCGGTGAAATGTCTGACCTAACCGGTGAAATTTCTGACCGAACCGGTGAAATTTCTGACCGAACCGGTGAAATTTCTGACCTAACCGGTGAAATTTCTGGCCGAACCGGTGAAATTTCTGACCTAACCGGTGAAATGTCTGACCTAACCGGTGAAATGTCTGTCATAACCGGTGAAATGTCTGACCGAACCGGTGAAATTTCTGACCTAACCGGTGAAATTTCTGACCTAACCGGTGAAATGTCTGACCTAACTTGTGAAATTACTGACATAACCGGTGAAATGTCTGACCTAACCGGTGAAATTTCTGACCTAACCGGTGAAATTACTGACATAACCGGTGAAATTTCTGACCGAACCGGTGAAATTTCTGACCTAACCGGTGAAATTTCTGTCATAACCGGTGAAATTTCTGACATAACCGGTGAAATTTCTGTCATAACCGGTGAAATTACTGACATAACCGGTGAAATTTCTGACCTAACCGGTGAAATGTCTGACCTAACTTGTGAAATGCCTGACCTAACCGGTGAAATTTCTGTCATAACCGGTGAAATTTCTGACATAACCGGTGAAATGTCTGACCTAACCGGTGAAATGTCTGACCTAACCGGTGAAATTTCTGACCTAACCGGTGAAATTTCTGTCATAACCGGTGAAATTACTGACATAACCGGTGAAATTTCTGTCATAACCGGTGAAATTACTGACATAACCGGTGAAATTTCTGACATAACCGGTGAAATGTCTGACCTAACCGGTGAAATTTCTGACCTAACCGGTGAAATGTCTGACCTAACCGGTGAAATTTCTGTCATAACCGGTGAAATTACTGACATAACCAGTGAAATTTCTGTCATAACCGGTGAAATTACTGACATAACCGGTGAAATTTCTGACATAACCGGTGAAATGTCTGACATAACCGGTGAAATTTCTGACCTAACCGGTGAAATGTCTGACCTAACCGGTGAAATGTCTGACCTAACTGGTGAAATGTCTGACCTAACCGGTGAAATTACTGACATAACCGGTGAAATGTCTGACCCAACCGGTGAAATGTCTGTCATAACCGGTGAAATGTCTGACCTAACCGGTGAAATTACTGACCTAACCGGTGAAATTTCTGACCTAACCGGTGAAATGTCTGACCTAACCGGTGAAATTTCTGACCTAACCGGTGAAATTTCTGACCGAACCGGTGAAATTACTGACCTAACCGGTGAAATTTCTGTCATAACCGGTGAAATTTCTGTCATAACCGGTGAAATTACTGACCTAACCGGTGAAATTTCTGACCTAACCGGTGAAATTTCTGTCATAACCGGTGAAATTACTGACCTAACCGGTGAAATTACTGACCTAACCGGTGAAATTTCTGTCATAACCGGTGAAATTTCTGACCTAACCGGTGAAATTTCTGACCTAACCGGTGAAATGTCTGACATAACCGGTGAAATGTCTGACCTAACCGGTGAAATGTCTGACATAACCGGTGAAATGTCTGACCTAACCGGTGAAATTACTGACATAACCGGTGAAATGTCTGACCGAACCGGTGAAATGTCTGTCATAACCGGTGAAATGTCTGACCTAACCGGTGAAATTACTGACCTAACCGGTGAAATTTCTGACCTAACCGGTGAAATGTCTGACCTAACCGGTGAAATTTCTGACCTAACCGGTGAAATTTCTGACCTAACCGGTGAAATGTCTGACCTAACCGGTGAAATTTCTGACCTAACCGGTGAAATGTCTGTCATAACCGGTGAAATTTCTGACCGAACCGGTGAAATTTCTGACCTAACCGGTGAAATTTCTGACCTAACCGGTGAAATGTCTGACCTAACCGGTGAAATTTCTGACCTAACCGGTGAAATGTCTGACCTAACCGGTGAAATGTCTGTCATAACGAGTGAAATTTCTGACCGAACCGGTGAAATTTCTGCCTAACCGGTGAAATTTCTGTCATAACGAGTGAAATTTCTGTCATAACCGGTGAAATTTCTGACCTAACCGGTGAAATTTCTGTCATAACGAGTGAAATTTCTGTCATAACCTGTGAAATTTCTGTCATAACCGGTGAAATTTCTGACCTAACCGGTGAAATTTCTGTCATAACCGGTGAAATTACTGACCTAACCGGTGAAATTTCTGACCTAACCGGTGAAATTTCTGTCATAACCGGTGAAATTACTGACCTAACCGGTGAAATTACTGACCTAACCGGTGAAATTTCTGTCATAACCGGTGAAATTACTGACATAACCGGTGAAATTACTGACCTAACCGGTGAAATTTCTGACCGAACTGGTGAAATTTCTGACCTAACCGGTGAAATTACTGACCTAACCGGTGAAATTTCTGTCATAACCGGTGAAATTTCTGTCATAACCGGTGAAATTACTGACCTAACCGGTGAAATTTCTGACCTAACCGGTGAAATTACTGACCTAACCGGTGAAATTTCTGACCGAACCGGTGAAATGTCTGACCGAACCGGTGAAATGTCTGACATAACCGGTGAAATTACTGACCTAACCGGTGAAATTTCTGTCATAACCGGTGAAATTACTGACCTAACCGGTGAAATTTCTGACCTAACCGGTGAAATGTCTGACCGAACCGGTGAAATTTCTGACATAACCGGTGAAATGTCTGACCTAACCGGTGAAATGTCTGACCGAACCGGTGAAATGTCTGACCTAACCGGTGAAATTTCTGACCTAACCGGTGAAATGTCTGACCTAACCGGTGAAATTTCTGACCTAACCGGTGAAATGTCTGACCGAACCGGTGAAATGTCTGACCTAACCGGTGAAATTTCTGACCTAACCGGTGAAATGTCTGACCTAACCGGTGAAATTTCTGACCTAACCGGTGAAATTTCTGACCTAACCGGTGAAATTTCTGACCTAACCGGTGAAATGTCTGACCGAACCGGTGAAATTTCTGTCATAACCGGTGAAATTTCTGACCTAACCGGTGAAATGTCTGACCGAACCGGTGAAATTTCTGACCTAACCGGTGAAATTTCTGACCTAACCGGTGAAATGTCTGACCTAACCGGTGAAATTTCTGACCTAACCGGTGAAATGTCTGACCTAACCGGTGAAATTTCTGTCATAACCGGTGAAATTTCTGACCTAACCGGTGAAATGTCTGACCTAACCGGTGAAATTTCTGACCGAACCGGTGAAATTTCTGTCATAACCGGTGAAATGTCTGACCTAACCGGTGAAATGTCTGACCGAACCGGTGAAATGTCTGACCTAACCGGTGAAATTTCTGACCTAACCGGTGAAATTTCTGACCTAACCGGTGAAATGTCTGACCGAACCGGTGAAATTTCTGACCGAACCGGTGAAATGTCTGACCGAACCGGTGAAATTTCTGACATAACCGGTGAAATTACTGACCTAACCGGTGAAATTACTGACCTAACCGGTGAAATGTCTGACCGAACCGGTGAAATTTCTGACCTAACCGGTGAAATGTCTGACCTAACCGGTGAAATTACTGACCTAACCGGTGAAATTTCTGACCTAACCGGTGAAATTTCTGACATAACCGGTGAAATTTCTGACATAACCGGTGAAATTTCTCACCTAACCGGTGAAATGTCTGACCGAACCGGTGAAATGTCTGACCTAACCGGTGAAATGTCTGACCTAACCGGTGAAATGTCTGACCGAACCGGTGAAATTGTAAAGAGGTTGTATTTCTCTGTCAGCCTTACCAAGGTGGGCACCGTTTGTACTGATCATATTGATCCTTGCCACAGTGGCCGTATTCATCGCCTTTCCCATTTAGATTATCATAACAAACATCTTCAGCAGATTGTGCACCTGGCAGAGAAAGAGTGAGAGATGTCGGAGATTTGACACAATAGCAATAGGCTATTCAGTCTTGAAAAGACGTTTCTTACACCAATGTGAAATTTCTCCTATCTATTCTGTCCCAAACTCTCCAGGTTTTACAGGAACACCATTCCAAATGAAGAAGCCATCTTTGAAGTGACCTCTTAACATTCCAAAGTTTCTAATTGTCTCCATCCCTGGACTTGCTCAGCCCTGGAAACATGCTGAGAAAGCATGTCTGCTTCCTACCCAACTGATCCACATCTTTCCACAGTTCTGGTGACGAGACCTCAACACATATCTCCCATTGAGGCTGAACCATGGTTTTACACAAACTTATTTAACGGCCTTGTGTTTATCCTCTGCTCGTATTTGTAAAGCATCAGGTTACTAAGTCGTGTCTGTTTAGCGAAGCGACAACACAGGATTTCAGTGAGGGAATTGACCACAAGAGACAGAGGTACAGAGGGAAATAGGGATTTAAACAAAGAGCTAGGAGGGTTAAATGGGACCAGAAACTGACCTTGGCAAATAGGATTCAGGAAAATGCAAAGGAATTATAGATATATATTATATACATATATATACGGAGCAAGAGGGAGCTAGGGAAGGGTAGGTCTCAAACGAGGGGATTTATGTATGAAAGTAGAGGATGTGAGTGAGCTCGTTAATGAGTACTTAGAGTCATACAGCACCAAAAAAGGCCCTTCAGCCCAACGCATGCATGCTGACAGGGTTTCCCAAACTAAACTGGTCTGATTTGCCTGTCTTTGGCCCAGATCCCTCTAAACTCTGTCTATCCATGTATGTGCCCACCCACATGTTGTTGAAATGTTGGAACTGTATCTGCCTCTGTCCACCTCCTCTGGCACCTCATTCCACATACGTACCACCTCTGTGCACAAACGTTGCTCCTTAAGTCCTGTTCCAACCTTTCTCCTTAAACCGATGCTGTCTAGTTCTGGACTGCCCCAGCCCAGGGAACAGCGCTTGTCTGTTTATCTTATCCATGCTCCTCATGATTTTATAAACCTCTATAAGGTTATCCCTCAGCCTCTGACGCTCCTGGGGGGAATGCTCACAGCCTATCCAGCCTCTTGCCGTTGTGAAAACCTCCCATCTTGGTAAGACCCTTGTAAATCTTTTTTACCCCTTGTTCCAGACGCAGGGCATCCTGAAAGGGGAGTGTGAGGAGTTGGAAGTTGTGGTACATGGTGGTCCCAATGATATGGGCAAAGTTAGGAATTCAGGGAACTAGGCAGTCCGTTAAGGAGCAAGACTTCAATGATTATAATCTCTGGATTACTCCTGGTGCCTCGTCGAAGCGAGGGTAGAATTAGGAAAATGGGACAGATGGATGAAGGGAAGAAGCTGGTGCAAGGGGAAGGGTTTCAGGTTCCTGGGTCATTGGGATCTCCTCTAGGGGAAGGGTGTCCTGTACAAGAGGGAGAGCTTGCACCTAAACTGGAGGGGAACTGACATCCTCACAGGGAGCTTCACTAGTGCTACTCAAGAGGGTTGATACCAGAGTGGCAGGGGCTGGGAACCAGAGCTCAGCTCATGGAGAAATTGAGGGGATGGGAGATGTTAGGACCCAGTCTGAAATGGAAGTCAAAGAGTGTGATGCTGGAAAAGTACAGCCAGTCAGGCAGCATCCAAGGAGCAGGAGAGTCGAGGTTTTGGCCATAAGTGGTTCATCAGGAAGAAGGCTGTGAGCCTGGGGGCTGAGAGATAAATGGGAGGGGGGTGGGGCTGGGGGGGAAGGTAGCTGGGAATGCAATCGGTAGATGGAGGTCGGGGGGGTGGAGCTGAGAGGGGCGAAGGAAGGTGGACAGGGAGGAGTATTCAAGAGGGTGGTGCTGTGTTGGAGCATTGGGACTGGGACAAAGTGGTTGGAGGGGAAATGAGGAAACTGGTGAAATCCACATTGATCCCTTGTGGTTGGAGAGTCCCGAAGTGTTCTTCCTCCAGCCGTCAGATGGTACCAGAGCAGCAATGGAGGAGGCCCAGGACCTGCATGTCCTTGGCAGAGTGGGAGGGGGAGTTGAAGTGTTCGGCCACGGGGCAGTGGGATTGGTTGATGTGGTTGTCCCAGTGGGAGGGGGAGTTGAAGTGTTTAACCACGGGGCAGTGGGATTGGTTGATGTGGTTGTCCCAGTGGGAGGGGGAGTTGAAGTGTTCGGCCACGGGGCAGTGGGATTGGTTGATGTGGTTGTCCCAGTGGGAGGGGGAGTTGAAGTGTTCGGCCACGGGGCAGTGGGATTGTTTGATGTGGTTGTCCCAGTGGGAGGGAGAGTTGAAGTGTTTAACCACGGGGCAGTGGGATTGGTTGATGTCGTTGTCCCAGTGGGAGGGGGAGTTGAAGTGTTTAACCACGGGGCAGTGGGATTGGTTGATGTGGTTGTCCCAGTGGGAGGGGGAGTTGAAGTGTTTAACCACGGGGCAGTGGGATTGGTTGATGTGGTTGTCCCAGTGGGAGGGGGAGTTGAAGTGTTTAACCACGGGGCAGTGGGATTGGTTGATGTGGTTGTCCCAGTGGGAGGGGGAGTTGAAGTGTTCGGACACGGGGCAGTGGGATTGGTTGATGTGGTTGTCCCAGTGGGAGGGGGAGTTGAAGTGTTTAACCACGGGGCAGTGGGATTGGTTGATGTGGTTGTCCCAGTGGGAGGGGGAGTTGAAGTGTTTAACCACGGGGCAGTGGGATTGGTTGATGTGGTTGTCCCAGTGGGAGGGGGAGTTGAAGTGTTTAACCACGGGGCAGTGGGATTGGTTGATGTGGTTGTCCCAGTGGGAGGGGGAGTTGAAGTGTTTAACCACGGGGCAGTGGGATTGGTTGATGTGGTTGTCCCAGTGGGAGGTGGAGTTGAAGTGTTTAACCACGGGGCAGTGGGTTTGGTTGATGTGGTTGTCCCAGTGGGAGGGAGAGTTGAAGTGTTCGGCCACGGGGCAGTGGGATTGGTTGATGTGGTTGTCCCAGTAGGAGGGGGAGTTGAAGTGTTTAACCACGGGGCAGTGGGATTGGTTGATGTGGTTGTCCCAGTGGGAGGGGGAGTTGAAGTGTTCGGCCACGGGGCAGTGGGATTGGTTGATGTGGTTGTCCCAGTGGGAGGGGGTGTTGAAGTGTTCGGTCACGGGGCAGTGGGATTGGTTGATGTGGTTGTCCCAGTGGGAGGGGGAGTTGAAGTGTTTAACCACGGGGCAGTGGGATTGGTTGATGTGGTTGTCCCAATGGGAGGGGGAGTTGAAGTGTTCAGTGACGGGGCAGTGGGATTGGTTGATGTGGTTGTCCCAGTGGGAGGGGGAGTTGAAGTGTTTAACCACGGGGCAGTGGGATTGGTTGATGTGGTTGTCCCAGTGGGAGGGGGAGTTGAAGTGTTTAACCACGGGCAGTGGGATTGGTTGATGTGGTTGTCCCAGTGGGAGGGGGAGTTGAAGTGTTTAACCACGGGGCAGTGGGATTGGTTGATGTGGTTGTCCCAGTGGGAGGGGGAGTTGAAGTGTTTAACCACGGGTCAGTGGGATTGGTTGATGTGGTTGTCCCAGTGGGAGGGGGAGTTGAAGTGTTTAACCACGGGGCAGTGGGATTGGTTGATGTGGTTGTCCCAGTGGGAGGGGGAGTTGAAGTGTTTAACCACGGGGCAGTGGGATTGGTTGATGTGGTTGTCCCAGTGGGAGGGGGAGTTGAAGTGTTTAACCACGGGGCAGTGGGATTGGTTGATGTGGTTGTCCCAGTGGGAGGGGGAGTTGAAGTGTTCGGCCACGGGGCAGTGGGATTGGTTGATGTGGTTGTCCCAGTGGGAGGGGGAGTTGAAGTGTTCGGCCACGGGGCAGTGGGATTGGTTGATGTGGTTGTCCCAGTGGGAGGGAGAGTTGAAGTGTTCGGCCACGGGGCAGTGGGATTGGTTGATGTGGTTGTCCCTGTGGGAGGGGGAGTTGAAGTGTTCGGCCACGGGGCAGTGGGATTGGTTGATGTGGTTGTCCCAGTGGGAGGGGGAGTTGAAGTGTTCGGCCACGGGACAGTGGGATTGGTTGATGTAGTTGTCCCAGTGGGAGGGGGAGTTGAAGTGTTTAACCACGGGGCAGTGGGATTGGTTGATGTGGTTGTCCCAGTGGGAGGGGGAGTTGAAGTGTTCGGCCACGGGGCAGTGGGATTGGTTGATGTGGTTGTCCCAGTGGGAGGGGGAGTTGAAGTGTTTAACCACGGGGCAGTGGGATTGGTAGATGTGGTTGTCCCAGTGGGAGGGAGAGTTGAAGTGTTTAACCACGGGGCAGTGGGATTGGTTGATGTGGTTGTCCCAGTGGGAGGGAGAGTTGAAGTGTTTAACCACGGGGCAGTGGGATTGGTTGATGTGGTTGTCCCAGTGGGAGGGGGAGTTGAAGTGTTTAACCACGGGGCAGTGGGATTGGTTGATGTGGTTGTCCCAGTGGGAGGGAGAGTTTAAGTGTTTAACCACGGGGCAGTGGGATTGGTTGATGTGGTTGTCCCAGTGGGAGTGGGAGTTGAAGTGTTTAACCACGGGGCAGTGGGATTGGTTGATGTGGTTGTCCCAGTGGGAGGGAGAGTTGAAGTGTTCGGCCACGGGGCAGTGGGATTGGTTGATGTGGTTGTCCCTGTGGGAGGGGGAGTTGAAGTGTTCGGCCACGGGGCAGTGGGATTGGTTGATGTGGTTGTCCCAGTGGGAGGGGGAGTTGAAGTGTTCGGCCACGGGACAGTGGGATTGGTTGATGTAGTTGTCCCAGTGGGAGGGGGAGTTGAAGTGTTTAACCACGGGGCAGTGGGATTGGTTGATGTGGTTGTCCCAGTGGGAGGGGGAGTTGAAGTGTTCGGCCACGGGGCAGTGGGATTGGTTGATGTGGTTGTCCCAGTGGGAGGGGGAGTTGAAGTGTTTAACCACGGGGCAGTGGGATTGGTAGATGTGGTTGTCCCAGTGGGAGGGAGAGTTGAAGTGTTTAACCACGGGGCAGTGGGATTGGTTGATGTGGTTGTCCCAGTGGGAGGGAGAGTTGAAGTGTTTAACCACGGGGCAGTGGGATTGGTTGATGTGGTTGTCCCAGTGGGAGGGGGAGTTGAAGTGTTTAACCACGGGGCAGTGGGATTGGTTGATGTGGTTGTCCCAGTGGGAGGGAGAGTTTAAGTGTTTAACCACGGGGCAGTGGGATTGGTTGATGTGGTTGTCCCAGTGGGAGTGGGAGTTGAAGTGTTCGGCCACGGGGCAGTGGGATTGGTTGATGTGGTTGTCCCAGTGGGAGGGGGAGTTGAAGTGTTTAACCACGGGGCAGTGGGATTGGTTGATGTGGTTGTCCCAGTGGGAGGGGGAGTTGAAGTGTTCAACCACGGGGCAGTGGGATTGGTTGATGTGGTTGTCCCAGTGGGAGGGGGAGTTGAAGTGTTTAACCACGGGGCAGTGGGATTGGTTGATGTGGTTGTCCCAGTGGGAGGGGGAGTTGAAGTGTTTAACCACGGGGCAGTGGGATTGGTTGATGTGGTTGTCCCAGTGGGAGGGGGAGTTGAAGTGTTCGGCCACGGGGCAGTGGGATTGGTTGATGTGGTTGTCCCAGTGGGAGGGGGAGTTGAAGTGTTTAACCACGGGGCAGTGGGATTGGTTGATGTGGTTGTCCCAGTGGGAGGGGGAGTTGAAGTGTTTAACCACGGGGCAGTGGGATTGGTTGATGTGGTTGTCCCAGTGGGAGGGGGAGTTGAAGTGTTTAACCACGGGGCAGTGGGATTGGTTGATGTGGTTGTCCCAGTGGGAGGGGGAGTTGAAGTGTTCGGTCACGGGGCAGTGGGATTGGTTGATGTGGTTGTCCCAGTGGGAGGGGGAGTTGAAGTGTTTAACCACGGGGCAGTGGGATTGGTTGATGTGGTTGTCCCAGTGGGAGGGAGAGTTGAAGTGTTTAACCACGGGGCAGTGGGATTGGTTGATGTGGTTGTCCCAGTGGGAGGGGGAGTTGAAGTGTTCAGCCACGGGGCAGTGGGATTGGTTGATGTGATTGTCCCAGTGGGAGGGGGAGTTGAAGTGTTCGGCCACGGGGCAGTGGGATTGGTTGATGTGGTTGTCCCAGTGGGAGGGAGAGTTGAAGTGTTCGGCCACGGGGCAGTGGGATTGGTTGATGTGGTTGTCCCAGTGGGAGGGGGAGTTGAAGTGTTTAACCACGGGGCAGTGGGATTGGTTGATGTGGTTGTCCCAGTGGGAGGGGGAGTTGAAGTGTTTAACCACGGGGCAGTGGGATTGGTTGATGTGGTTGTCCCAGTGGGAGGGGGAGTTGAAGTGTTTAACCACGGGGCAGTGGGATTGGTTGATGTGGTTGTCCCAGTGGGAGGGGGAGTTGAAGTGTTTAACCACGGGGCAGTGGGATTGGTTGATGTGGTTGTCCCAGTGGGAGGGAAGAGTTAAGTGTTCGGCCACGGGGCAGTGGGATTGGTTGATGTGGTTGTCCCAGTGGGAGGGTGAGTTGAAGTGTTCGGCCACGGGGCAGTGGGATTGGTTGATGTGGTTGTCCCAGTGGGAGGGAGAGTTGAAGTGTTCGGCCACGGGGCAGTGGGATTGGTTGATGTGGTTGTCCCAGTGGGAGGGGGAGTTGAAGTGTTCGGCCACGGGGCAGTGGGATTGGTTGATGTGGTTGTCCCAGTGGGAGGGGGAGTTGAAGTGTTTAACCACGGGGCAGTGGGATTGGTTGATGTGGTTGTCCCAGTGGGAGGGGGAGTTGAAGTGTTCGGCCACGGGGCAGTGGGATTGGTTGATGTGGTTGTCCCAGTGGGAGGGGGAGTTGAAGTGTTTAACCACGGGGCAGTGGGATTGGTTGATGTGGTTGTCCCAGTTGGAGGGGGAGTTGAAGTGTTTAACCACGGGGCAGTGGGAATGTTTGATGTGGTTGTCCCAGTGGGAGGGAGAGTTGAAGTGTTTAACCACGGGGCAGTGGGATTGGTTGATGTGGTTGTCCCAGTGGGAGGGGGAGTTGAAGTGTTTAACCACGGGGCAGTGGGATTGGTTGATGTGGTTGTCCCAGTGGGCGGGGGAGTTGAAGTGTTTAACCACGGGGCAGTGGGATTGGTTGATGTGGTTGTCCCAGTGGGAGGGGGAGTTGAAGTGTTCGGCCACGGGGCAGTGGGATTGGTTGATGTGGTTGTCCCAGTGGGAGGGGGAGTTGAAGTGTTTAACCACGGGGCAGTGGGATTGGTTGATGTGGTTGTCCCAGTGGGAGGGGGAGTTGAAGTGTTTAACCACGGGGCAGTGGGATTGGTTGATGTGGTGGTCCCAGTGGGAGGGGGAGTTGAAGTGTTTAACCACGGGGCAGTGGGATTGGTTGATGTGGTTGTCCCAGTGGGAGGGGGAGTTGAAGTGTTTAACCACGGGGCAGTGGGATTGGTTGATGTGGTTGTCCCAGTGGGAGGGGGAGTTGAAGTGTTCGGCCACGGGGCAGTGGGATTGGTTGATGTGGTTGTCCCAGTGGGAGGGAGGAGTTGAAGTGTTCGGCCACGGGGCAGTGGGATTGGTTGATGTGGTTGTCCCAGTGGGAGGGGGAGTTGAAGTGTTGGGCCACGGGGCAGTGGGATTGGTTGATGTGGTTGTCCCAGTGGGAGGGGGAGTTGAAGTGTTTAACCACGGGGCAGTGGGATTGGTTGATGTGGTTGTCCCAGTGGGAGGGGGAGTTGAAGTGTTTAACCACGGGGCAGTGGGATTGGTTGATGTGGTTGTCCCAGTGGGAGGGGGGAGTTGAAGTGTTTAACCACGGGGCAGTGGGATTGGTTGATGTGGTTGTCCCAGTGGGAGGGGGAGTTGAAGTGTTTAACCACGGGGCAGTGGGATTGGTTGATGTGGTTGTCCCAGTGGGAGGGAGAGTTGAAGTGTTTAACCACGGGGCAGTGGGATTGGTTGATGTGGTTGTCCCAGTGGGAGGGGGAGTTGAAGTGTTTAACCACGGGGCAGTGGGATTGGTTAATGTGGTTGTCCCAGTGGGCGGGGGAGTTGAAGTGTTTAACCACGGGGCAGTGGGATTGGTTGATGTGGTTGTCTCAGTGGGAGCGGGAGTTGAAGTGTTCGGCCACGGGGCAGTGGGATTGGTTGATGTGGTTGTCCCAGTGGGAGGGGGAGTTGAAGTGTTTAACCACGGGGCAGTGGGATCGGTTGATGTGGTTGTCCCAGTGGGAGGGGGAGTTGAAGTGTTTAACCACGGGGCAGTGGGATTGGTTGATGCGGTTGTCCCAGTGGGAGGGGGAGTTGAAGTGTTTAACCACGGGGCAGTGGGATTGGTTGATGTGGTTGTCCCAGTGGGAGGGGGAGTTGAAGTGTTCGGCCACGGGGCAGTGGGATTGGTTGATGTGGTTGTCCCAGTGGGAGGGGGAGTTCAAGTGTTTAACCACGGGGCAGTGGGATTGATTGATGTGGTTGTCCCAGTGGGAGGGGGAGTTGAAGTGTTTAACCACGGGGCAGTGGGATTGGTTGATGTGGTTGTCCCAGTGGGAGGGGGAGTTGAAGTGTTTAACCACGGGGCAGTGGGATTGGTTGATGTGGTTGTCCCAGTGGGAGGGGGGAGTTGAAGTGTTTAACCACGGGGCAGTGGGATTGGTTGATGTGGTTGTCCCAGTGGGAGGGGGAGTTGAAGTGTTTAACCACGGGGCAGTGGGATTGGTTGATGTGGTTGTCCCAGTGGGAGGGGGAGTTGAAGTGTTCGGCCACGGGGCAGTGGGATTGGTTGATGTGGTTGTCCTAGTGGGAGGGGGAGTTGAAGTGTTCAGCCACGGGGCAGTGGGATTGGTTGATGTGGTTGTCCCAGTGGGAGGGGGAGTTGAAGTGTTTAACCACGGGGCAGTGGGATTGGTTGATGTGGTTGTCCCAGTGGGAGGGGGAGTTGAAGTGTTTAACCACGGGGCAGTGGGATTGGTTGATGTGGTGGTCCCAGTGGGAGGGGGAGTTGAAGTGTTTAACCACGGGGCAGTGGGATTGGTTGATGTGGTTGTCCCAGTGGGAGGGGGAGTTGAAGTGTTTAACCACGGGGCAGTGGGATTGGTTGATGTGGTTGTCCCAGTGGGAGGGGGAGTTGAAGTGTTTAACCACGGGGCAGTGGGATTGGTTGATGTGGTTGTCCCAGTGGGAGGGAGGAGTTGAAGTGTTCGGCCACGGGGCAGTGGGATTGGTTGATGTGGTTGTCCCAGTGGGAGGGGGAGTTGAAGTGTTGGGCCACGGGGCAGTGGGATTGGTTGATGTGGTTGTCCCAGTGGGAGGGGGAATTGAAGTGTTCGGCCACGGGGCAGTGGGATTGGTTGATGTGGTTGTCCCAGTGGGAGGGGGAGTTGAAGTGTTCGGCCACGGGGCAGTGGGATTGGTTGATGTGGTTGTCCCAGTGGGAGGGGGAGTTGAAGTGTTTAACCACGGGGCAGTGGGATTGGTTGATGTGGTTGTCCCAGTGGGAGGGGGAGTTGAAGTGTTTAACCACGGGGCAGTGGGATTGGTTGATGTGGTTGTCCCAGTGGGAGGGGGAGTTGAAGTGTTTAACCACGGGGCAGTGGGATTGGTTGATGTGGTTGTCCCAGTGGGAGGGAGGAGTTGAAGTGTTCGGCCACGGGGCAGTGGGATTGGTTGATGTGGTTGTCCCAGTGGGAGGGGGAGTTGAAGTGTTCGGCCACGGGGCAGTGGGATTGGTTGATGTGGTTGTCCCAGTGGGTGGGGGAGTTGAAGTGTTCGGCCACGGGGCAGTGGGATTGGTTGATGTGGTTGTCCCAGTGGGAGGGGGAGTTGAAGTGTTCGGCCACGGGACAGTGGGATTGGTTGATGTAGTTGTCCCAGTGGGAGGGGGAGTTGAAGTGTTTAACCACGGGGCAGTGGGATTGGTTGATGTGGTTGTCCCAGTGGGAGGGGGAGTTCAAGTGTTTAACCACGGAGCAGTGGGTTTGGTTGATGTGGTTGTCCCAGTGGGAGGGAGAGTTGAAGTGTTCGGCCACGGGGCAGTGGGATTGGTTGATGTGGTTGTCCCAGTGGGAGGGGGAGTTGAAGTGTTTAACCACGGGGCAGTGGGATTGGTTGATGTGGTTGTCCCAGTGGGAGGGGGGAGTTGAAGTGTTCGGCCACGGGGCAGTGGGATTGGTTGATGTGGTTGTCCCAGTGGGAGGGGGAGTTGAAGTGTTCGGTCACGGGGCAGTGGGATTGGTTGATGTGGTTGTCCCAGTGGGAGGGGGAGTTGAAGTGTTCGGCCACGGGGCAGTGGGATTGGTTGATGTGGTTGTCCCAGTGGGAGGGGGAGTTGAAGTGTTTAACCACGGGGCAGTGGGATTGGTAGATGTGGTTGTCCCAGTGGGAGGGAGAGTTGAAGTGTTTAACCACGGGGCAGTGGGATTGGTTGATGTGGTTGTCCCAGTGGGAGGGAGAGTTGAAGTGTTTAACCACGGGGCAGTGGGATTGGTTGATGTGGTTGTCCCAGTGGGAGGGGGAGTTGAAGTGTTTAACCACGGGGCAGTGGGATTGGTTGATGTGGTTGTCCCAGTGGGAGGGAGAGTTTAAGTGTTTAACCACGGGGCAGTGGGATTGGTTGATGTGGTTGTCCCAGTGGGAGTGGGAGTTGAAGTGTTCGGCCACGGGGCAGTGGGATTGGTTGATGTGGTTGTCCCAGTGGGAGGGGGAGTTGAAGTGTTTAACCACGGGGCAGTGGGATTGGTTGATGTGGTTGTCCCAGTGGGAGGGGGAGTTGAAGTGTTCAACCACGGGGCAGTGGGATTGGTTGATGTGGTTGTCCCAGTGGGAGGGGGAGTTGAAGTGTTTAACCACGGGGCAGTGGGATTGGTTGATGTGGTTGTCCCAGTGGGAGGGGGAGTTGAAGTGTTTAACCACGGGGCAGTGGGATTGGTTGATGTGGTTGTCCCAGTGGGAGGGGGAGTTGAAGTGTTCGGCCACGGGGCAGTGGGATTGGTTGATGTGGTTGTCCCAGTGGGAGGGGGAGTTGAAGTGTTTAACCACGGGGCAGTGGGATTGGTTGATGTGGTTGTCCCAGTGGGAGGGGGAGTTGAAGTGTTTAACCACGGGGCAGTGGGATTGGTTGATGTGGTTGTCCCAGTGGGAGGGGGAGTTGAAGTGTTTAACCACGGGGCAGTGGGATTGGTTGATGTGGTTGTCCCAGTGGGAGGGGGAGTTGAAGTGTTCGGTCACGGGGCAGTGGGATTGGTTGATGTGGTTGTCCCAGTGGGAGGGGGAGTTGAAGTGTTTAACCACGGGGCAGTGGGATTGGTTGATGTGGTTGTCCCAGTGGGAGGGAGAGTTGAAGTGTTTAACCACGGGGCAGTGGGATTGGTTGATGTGGTTGTCCCAGTGGGAGGGGGAGTTGAAGTGTTCAGCCACGGGGCAGTGGGATTGGTTGATGTGATTGTCCCAGTGGGAGGGGGAGTTGAAGTGTTCGGCCACGGGGCAGTGGGATTGGTTGATGTGGTTGTCCCAGTGGGAGGGAGAGTTGAAGTGTTCGGCCACGGGGCAGTGGGATTGGTTGATGTGGTTGTCCCAGTGGGAGGGGGAGTTGAAGTGTTTAACCACGGGGCAGTGGGATTGGTTGATGTGGTTGTCCCAGTGGGAGGGGGAGTTGAAGTGTTTAACCACGGGGCAGTGGGATCGGTTGATGTGGTTGTCCCAGTGGGAGGGGGAGTTGAAGTGTTTAACCACGGGGCAGTGGGATTGGTTGATGCGGTTGTCCCAGTGGGAGGGGGAGTTGAAGTGTTCGGCCACGGGGCAGTGGGATTGGTTGATGTGGTTGTCCCAGTGGGTGGGGGAGTTGAAGTGTTCGGCCACGGGGCAGTGGGATTGGTTGATGTGGTTGTCCCAGTGGGAGGGGGAGTTGAAGTGTTCGGCCACGGGACAGTGGGATTGGTTGATGTAGTTGTCCCAGTGGGAGGGGGAGTTGAAGTGTTTAACCACGGGGCAGTGGGATTGGTTGATGTGGTTGTCCCAGTGGGAGGGGGAGTTGAAGTGTTTAACCACGGAGCAGTGGGTTTGGTTGATGTGGTTGTCCCAGTGGGAGGGAGAGTTGAAGTGTTCGGCCACGGGGCAGTGGGATTGGTTGATGTGGTTGTCCCAGTGGGAGGGGGAGTTGAAGTGTTTAACCACGGGGCAGTGGGATTGGTTGATGTGGTTGTCCCAGTGGGAGGGGGGAGTTGAAGTGTTCGGCCACGGGGCAGTGGGATTGGTTGATGTGGTTGTCCCAGTGGGAGGGGGAGTTGAAGTGTTCGGTCACGGGGCAGTGGGATTGGTTGATGTGGTTGTCCCAGTGGGAGGGGGAGTTGAAGTGTTCGGCCACGGGGCAGTGGGATTGGTTGATGTGGTTGTCCCAGTGGGAGGGGGAGTTGAAGTGTTTAACCACGGGGCAGTGGGATTGGTAGATGTGGTTGTCCCAGTGGGAGGGAGAGTTGAAGTGTTTAACCACGGGGCAGTGGGATTGGTTGATGTGGTTGTCCCAGTGGGAGGGAGAGTTGAAGTGTTTAACCACGGGGCAGTGGGATTGGTTGATGTGGTTGTCCCAGTGGGAGGGGGAGTTGAAGTGTTTAACCACGGGGCAGTGGGATTGGTTGATGTGGTTGTCCCAGTGGGAGGGAGAGTTTAAGTGTTTAACCACGGGGCAGTGGGATTGGTTGATGTGGTTGTCCCAGTGGGAGTGGGAGTTGAAGTGTTCGGCCACGGGGCAGTGGGATTGGTTGATGTGGTTGTCCCAGTGGGAGGGGGAGTTGAAGTGTTTAACCACGGGGCAGTGGGATTGGTTGATGTGGTTGTCCCAGTGGGAGGGGGAGTTGAAGTGTTCAACCACGGGGCAGTGGGATTGGTTGATGTGGTTGTCCCAGTGGGAGGGGGAGTTGAAGTGTTTAACCACGGGGCAGTGGGATTGGTTGATGTGGTTGTCCCAGTGGGAGGGGGAGTTGAAGTGTTTAACCACGGGGCAGTGGGATTGGTTGATGTGGTTGTCCCAGTGGGAGGGGGAGTTGAAGTGTTCGGCCACGGGGCAGTGGGATTGGTTGATGTGGTTGTCCCAGTGGGAGGGGGAGTTGAAGTGTTTAACCACGGGGCAGTGGGATTGGTTGATGTGGTTGTCCCAGTGGGAGGGGGAGTTGAAGTGTTTAACCACGGGGCAGTGGGATTGGTTGATGTGGTTGTCCCAGTGGGAGGGTGAGTTGAAGTGTTCGGCCACGGGGCAGTGGGATTGGTTGATGTGGTTGTCCCAGTGGGAGGGAGAGTTGAAGTGTTCGGCCACGGGGCAGTGGGATTGGTTGATGTGGTTGTCCCAGTGGGAGGGGGAGTTGAAGTGTTCGGCCACGGGGCAGTGGGATTGGTTGATGTGGTTGTCCCAGTGGGAGGGGGAGTTGAAGTGTTTAACCACGGGGCAGTGGGATTGGTTGATGTGGTTGTCCCAGTGGGAGGGGGAGTTGAAGTGTTCGGCCACGGGGCAGTGGGATTGGTTGATGTGGTTGTCCCAGTGGGAGGGGGAGTTGAAGTGTTTAACCACGGGGCAGTGGGATTGGTTGATGTGGTTGTCCCAGTTGGAGGGGGAGTTGAAGTGTTTAACCACGGGGCAGTGGGAATGTTTGATGTGGTTGTCCCAGTGGGAGGGAGAGTTGAAGTGTTTAACCACGGGGCAGTGGGATTGGTTGATGTGGTTGTCCCAGTGGGAGGGGGAGTTGAAGTGTTTAACCACGGGGCAGTGGGATTGGTTGATGTGGTTGTCCCAGTGGGCGGGGGAGTTGAAGTGTTTAACCACGGGGCAGTGGGATTGGTTGATGTGGTTGTCCCAGTGGGAGGGGGAGTTGAAGTGTTCGGCCACGGGGCAGTGGGATTGGTTGATGTGGTTGTCCCAGTGGGAGGGGGAGTTGAAGTGTTTAACCACGGGGCAGTGGGATTGGTTGATGTGGTTGTCCCAGTGGGAGGGGGAGTTGAAGTGTTTAACCACGGGGCAGTGGGATTGGTTGATGTGGTGGTCCCAGTGGGAGGGGGAGTTGAAGTGTTTAACCACGGGGCAGTGGGATTGGTTGATGTGGTTGTCCCAGTGGGAGGGGGAGTTGAAGTGTTTAACCACGGGGCAGTGGGATTGGTTGATGTGGTTGTCCCAGTGGGAGGGGGAGTTGAAGTGTTCGGCCACGGGGCAGTGGGATTGGTTGATGTGGTTGTCCCAGTGGGAGGGAGGAGTTGAAGTGTTCGGCCACGGGGCAGTGGGATTGGTTGATGTGGTTGTCCCAGTGGGAGGGGGAGTTGAAGTGTTGGGCCACGGGGCAGTGGGATTGGTTGATGTGGTTGTCCCAGTGGGAGGGGGAGTTGAAGTGTTTAACCACGGGGCAGTGGGATTGGTTGATGTGGTTGTCCCAGTGGGAGGGGGAGTTGAAGTGTTTAACCACGGGGCAGTGGGATTGGTTGATGTGGTTGTCCCAGTGGGAGGGGGGAGTTGAAGTGTTTAACCACGGGGCAGTGGGATTGGTTGATGTGGTTGTCCCAGTGGGAGGGGGAGTTGAAGTGTTTAACCACGGGGCAGTGGGATTGGTTGATGTGGTTGTCCCAGTGGGAGGGAGAGTTGAAGTGTTTAACCACGGGGCAGTGGGATTGGTTGATGTGGTTGTCCCAGTGGGAGGGGGAGTTGAAGTGTTTAACCACGGGGCAGTGGGATTGGTTAATGTGGTTGTCCCAGTGGGCGGGGGAGTTGAAGTGTTTAACCACGGGGCAGTGGGATTGGTTGATGTGGTTGTCTCAGTGGGAGGGGGAGTTGAAGTGTTCGGCCACGGGGCAGTGGGATTGGTTGATGTGGTTGTCCCAGTGGGAGGGGGAGTTGAAGTGTTTAACCACGGGGCAGTGGGATCGGTTGATGTGGTTGTCCCAGTGGGAGGGGGAGTTGAAGTGTTTAACCACGGGGCAGTGGGATTGGTTGATGCGGTTGTCCCAGTGGGAGGGGGAGTTGAAGTGTTTAACCACGGGGCAGTGGGATTGGTTGATGCGGTTGTCCCAGTGGGAGGGGGAGTTGAAGTGTTCGGCCACGGGGCAGTGGGATTGGTTGATGTGGTTGTCCCAGTGGGAGGGGGAGTTCAAGTGTTTAACCACGGGGCAGTGGGATTGATTGATGTGGTTGTCCCAGTGGGAGGGGGAGTTGAAGTGTTTAACCACGGGGCAGTGGGATTGGTTGATGTGGTTGTCCCAGTGGGAGGGGGAGTTGAAGTGTTTAACCACGGGGCAGTGGGATTGGTTGATGTGGTTGTCCCAGTGGGAGGGGGGAGTTGAAGTGTTTAACCACGGGGCAGTGGGATTGGTTGATGTGGTTGTCCCAGTGGGAGGGGGAGTTGAAGTGTTTAACCACGGGGCAGTGGGATTGGTTGATGTGGTTGTCCCAGTGGGAGGGGGAGTTGAAGTGTTCGGCCACGGGGCAGTGGGATTGGTTGATGTGGTTGTCCTAGTGGGAGGGGGAGTTGAAGTGTTCAGCCACGGGGCAGTGGGATTGGTTGATGTGGTTGTCCCAGTGGGAGGGGGAGTTGAAGTGTTTAACCACGGGGCAGTGGGATTGGTTGATGTGGTTGTCCCAGTGGGAGGGGGAGTTGAAGTGTTTAACCACGGGGCAGTGGGATTGGTTGATGTGGTGGTCCCAGTGGGAGGGGGAGTTGAAGTGTTTAACCACGGGGCAGTGGGATTGGTTGATGTGGTTGTCCCAGTGGGAGGGGGAGTTGAAGTGTTTAACCACGGGGCAGTGGGATTGGTTGATGTGGTTGTCCCAGTGGGAGGGGGAGTTGAAGTGTTTAACCACGGGGCAGTGGGATTGGTTGATGTGGTTGTCCCAGTGGGAGGGAGGAGTTGAAGTGTTCGGCCACGGGGCAGTGGGATTGGTTGATGTGGTTGTCCCAGTGGGAGGGGGAGTTGAAGTGTTGGGCCACGGGGCAGTGGGATTGGTTGATGTGGTTGTCCCAGTGGGAGGGGGAATTGAAGTGTTCGGCCACGGGGCAGTGGGATTGGTTGATGTGGTTGTCCCAGTGGGAGGGGGAGTTGAAGTGTTCGGCCACGGGGCAGTGGGATTGGTTGATGTGGTTGTCCCAGTGGGAGGGGGAGTTGAAGTGTTTAACCACGGGGCAGTGGGATTGGTTGATGTGGTTGTCCCAGTGGGAGGGGGAGTTGAAGTGTTTAACCACGGGGCAGTGGGATTGGTTGATGTGGTTGTCCCAGTGGGAGGGGGAGTTGAAGTGTTTAACCACGGGGCAGTGGGATTGGTTGATGTGGTTGTCCCAGTGGGAGGGAGGAGTTGAAGTGTTCGGCCACGGGGCAGTGGGATTGGTTGATGTGGTTGTCCCAGTGGGAGGGGGAGTTGAAGTGTTCGGCCACGGGGCAGTGGGATTGGTTGATGTGGTTGTCCCAGTGGGAGGGGGAGTTGAAGTGTTTAACCACGGGGCAGTGGGATTGGTTGATGTGGTTGTCCCAGTGGGAGGGGGAGTTGAATTGTTCGGCCACGGGGCAGTGGGATTGGTTGATGTGGTTGTCCCAGTGGGAGGGGGAGTTGAAGTGTTCGGCCACGGGGCAGTGGGATTGGTTGATGTGGTTGTCCCAGTGGGAGGGAGAGTTGAAGTGTTCGGCCACGGGGCAGTGGGATTGATTGATGTGGTTGTCCCAGTGGGAGTGGGAGTTGAAGTGTTCGGCCACGGGGCAGTGGGATTGGTTGATGTGGTTGTCCCAGTGGGAGGGGGAGTTGAAGTGTTCGGCCACGGGACAGTGGGATTGGTTGATGTGGTTGTCCCAGTGGGAGGGGGAGTTGAAGTGTTTAACCACGGGGCAGGAAGATTGGTTGATGTGGTTGTCCCAGTGGGAGGGGGAGTTGAAGTGTTTAACCACGGGGCAGTGGGTTTGGTTGATGTGGTTGTCCCAGTGGGAGGGAGAGTTGAAGTGTTCGCTCACGGGGCAGTGGGATTGGTTGATGTGGTTGTCCCAGTGGGAGGGGGAGTTGAAGTGTTTAACCACGGGGCAGTGGGATTGGTTGATGTGGTTGTCCCAGTGGGAGGGGGAGTTGAAATGTTCGGCCACGGGGCAGTGGGATTGGTTGATGTGGTTGTCCCAGTGGGAGGGGGAGTTGAAGTGTTTAACCACGGGGCAGTGGGATTGGTTGATGTAGTTGTCCCAGTGGGAGGGAGAGTTGAAGTGTTTAACCACGGGGCAGTGGGATTGGTTGATGTGGTTGTCCCAGTGGGAGGAGGAGTTGAAGTGTTTAACCACGGGGCAGTGGGATTGGTTGATGTGGTTGTCCCAGTGGGAGGGGGAGTTGAAGTGTTTAACCACGGGGCAGTGGGATTGGTTGATGTGGTTGTCCCAGTGGGAGAGGGAGTTGAAGTGTTTAACCACGGGGCAGTGGGATTGGTTGATGTGGTTGTCCCAGTGGGAGGGGGGAGTTGAAGTGTTCGGCCACGGGGCAGTGGGATTGGTTGATGTGGTTGTCCCAGTGGGAGGGGGAGTTGAAGTGTTCGGCCACGGGGCAGTGGGATTGGTTGATGTGGTTGTCCCAGTGGGAGGGGGAGTTGAAGTGTTCGGCCACGGGGCAGTGGGATTGGTTGATGTGGTTGTCCCAGTGGGAGGGGGAGTTGAAGTGTTCGGCCACGGGGCAGTGGGATTGGTTGATGTGGTTGTCCCAGTGGGAGGGGGAGTTGAAGTGTTTAACCACGGGGCAGTGGGATTGGTTGATGTGGTTGTCCCAGTGGGAGGGGGAGTTGAAGTGTTTAACCACGGGGCAGTGGGATTGGTTGATGTGGTTGTCCCAGTGGGAGGGGGAGTTGAAGTGTTTAACCACGTGGCAGTGGGATTGGTTGATGTGGTTGTCCCAGTGGGAGGGGGAGTTGAAGTGTTTAACCACGGGGCAGTGGGTTTGGTTGATGTGGTTGTCCCAGTGGGAGGGAGAGTTGAAGTGTTCGGCCACGGGGCAGTGGGATTGGTTGATGTCGTTGTCCCAGTGGGAGGGGGAGTTGAAGTGTTTAACCACGGGGCAGTGGGATTGGTTGATGTGGTTGTCCCAGTGGGAGGGGGAGTTGAAGTGTTCGGCCACGGGGCAGTGGGATTGGTTGATGTGGTTGTCCCAGTGGGAGGGGGAGTTGAAGTGTTCGGTCACGGGGCAGTGGGATTGGTTGATGTGGTTGTCCCAGTGGGAGGGGGAGTTGAAGTGTTCGGCCACGGGGCAGTGGGATTGGTTGATGTGGTTGTCCCAGTGGGAGGGGGAGTTGAAGTGTTTAACCACGGGGCAGTGGGATTGGTTGATGTGGTTGTCCCAGTGGGAGGGGGAGTTGAAGTGTTCGGCCACGGGGCAGTGGGATTGGTTGATGTGGTTGTCCCAGTGGGAGGGGGAGTTGAAGTGTTCGGCCACGGGGCAGTGGGATTGGTTGATGTGGTTGTCCCAGTGGGAGGGGGAGTTGAAGTGTTCGGTCACGGGGCAGTGGGATTGGTTGATGTGGTTGTCCCAGTGGGAGGGGGAGTTGAAGTGTTCGGCCACGGGGCAGTGGGATTGGTTGATGTGGTTGTCCCAGTGGGAGGGGGAGTTGAAGTGTTTAACCACGGGGCAGTGGGATTGGTTGATGTGGTTGTCCCTGTGGGAGGGGGAGTTGAAGTGTTCGGCCACGGGGCAGTGGGATTGGTTGATGTGGTTGTCCCAGTGGGAGGGGGAGTTGAAGTGTTCGGCCACGGGACAGTGGGATTGGTTGATGTGGTTGTCCCAGTGGGAGGGGGAGTTGAAGTGTTTAACCAGGGGGCAGTGGGATTGGTTGATGTGGTTGTCCCAGTGGGAGGGGGAGTTGAAGTGTTTAACCACGGGGCAGTGGGATTGGTTGATGTGGTTGTCCCAGTGGGAGGGAGAGTTGAAGTGTTCGGCCACGGGGCAGTGGGATTGGTTGATGTGGTTGTCCCAGTGGGAGGGGGAGTTGGAGTGTTTAACCACGGGGCAGTGGGATTGGTTGATGTGGTTGTCCCAGACTTGTTCTCTGAAACAATCTGCAAATTGGAGTCCTGTCTTCCTGTTGTAGAGGAGACCACACCAGGTAAAACGGATCCAAGGGAGGACATTCGTGGAGGTAAAGGTAAATTTCTGGTGGATG